>NW_025746687.1:42500-80000 GCF_021184085.1 Oncorhynchus gorbuscha
GGGGTCCTTGGCTGAGATCAGAGGGTTTAGAGAAACACAAATCCCAATGGTGATGTCACAGTGAGGAGAAAAAGGGGCTGGCTGGTGCATCTCTGTCTGTCTGTCTGTCTGTCTGTCTGTCTGTCTGTCTGTCTGTCTGTCTGTCTGTCTGTCTGTCTGTCTGTCTGTCTGTCTGTCTGTCTGTCTGTCTGTCTGTCTGTCTGTCTGTCTGTCTGTCTGTCTGTCTGTCTGTCTGTCTGTCTGTCTGTCTGTCTGTCTGTCTGTCTGTCTATCTATCTATCTATCTCTCTGCATGTCTCTGTCGCTGTGCATCTCTCTCTCTCTCTCTTTCTCTCTCCCCCCCTCTCTCGCTCACTCTCATAGAGGGGGATATTAATATCTACCCAGTACTCCCTCTCTTTCTCCCTCTCTCTCTCTCAGCAGTTTGCACTCTCAATGTTTTTTTCTAAGTGTGTGTGAGAGAGATGGATAGAGGGAGGGGGATGGATAGAGGGATACAGGGTGTTGTACAGCCGCTCTCCTCTCGTCCTCTCATTCTTTGAAAGACCTGTACGATTATTCATCACCTGCACACACACTCCATGCACACACACACACACACCATGCACACACACACACACACACACACACACACACACACACACACACACACACACACACACACACACACACACACACACACACACACACACACACACACACACACACACACACACACACACACACACACACCATGCACACACACTCCATGCACACACACACCATGAACACACACACACACACACACCATGCACACACAAACCATGAGCACACATACACACACACATCATGCACACACACACACACCATGAACACACAAACACACACACGATGCACACACACACCATAGTATACTATAGTATACTATAATATGTATACTCTAGTATAGTATAGTATAATATGTATAATATAGTATGTAAGATATATGCCTTCTATTGACTAGGATAAATACCTTCTATTGACTAGGATAAATACCTTCTATTGACTAGGATATATACCTTCTATTGACCAGGATATATATGCCTTCTATTGACCAGGATATATACCTTCTATTGACCAGGATATATACCTTCTATTGACCAGGATATATACCTTCTATTGACCAGGATATATGCCTTCTATTGACCAGGATATATACCTTCTATTGACCAGGATATATACCTTCTATTGACCAGGATATATACCTTCTATTGACTAGGATATATACCTTCTATTGACCAGGATATATACCTTCTATTGACCAGGATATATACCTTCTATTGACCAGGATATATACCTTCTATTGACTAGGATATATACCTTCTATTGACTAGGATATATACCTTCTATTGACCAGGATATATACCTTCTATTGACCAGGATATATACCTTCTATTGACCAGTATATATACCTTCTATTGACCAGGATATATGCCTTCTATTGACCAGGATATATACCTTCTATTGACCAGGATATATACCTTCTATTGACTAGGATATATACCTTCTATTGACCAGGATATATACCTTCTATTGACCAGGATATATACCTTCTATTGACCAGGATATAAACCTTCTATTGACCAGGATATATACCTTCTATTGACCAGGATATATACCTTCTATTGACCAGGATATATACCTTCTATTGACCAGGATATATACCTTCTATTGACCAGGATATATACCTTCTATTGACCAGGATATATACCTTCTATTGACCAGGATATATGCACGCAGATGTACTTTTGATTGACATCAATCATCCCTTTCCCTCTGCTGGAGTTGACATTCAGAGTGGGCACTTTACTGTAGGGGTAACACGTAGTTGTCACGTGTGTGTGTGTGTGTGTGTGTGTGTGTGTGTGTGTGTGTGTGTGTGTGTGTGTGTGTGTGTGTGTGTGTGTGTGTGTGTGTGTGTGTGTGTGTGTGTGTGTGTGTGTGTGTGTGTGTGTGTGTGTGTGTGTGTGTGTGTGTGTGTGTGCGTGCGGGCGTGCTTGTGTGTGTGTGTGTGTGTGAGTGTGTGTTGTTAGAGTCCTCTGCAGTAGATTGGAATGAATTGTAATTCCCCTAATGGATCGGGTGAGAAGGTCGGCCGCTCACCTCCAGAGAGTCTGTAAAGCAGTGGTGCATCGATCCCAGTCAGACAGGTGGGGGGGTGTAGACAGGTCAGAGGAGAGAGGAAGTCACTGTCGCATAAATAGCCTCACTCTCAATTAGCACCTGACAGTTCTCTTCACCCGCCGACACAACACACACATACACACACACACAACACACACATACACATACACAAACACACACACTCAATCACAACGCATTTTTTGTTTGTTTCAATTGTAATTCAGAGTAGTAAGCACTAAAAGTATATCATTACGTGTGTGTGTGTGTGTGTGTGTGTGTGTGTGTGTGTGTGTGTGTGTGTGTGTGTGTGTGTGTGTGTGTGTGTGTGTGCGTGCGTGCGTGCGTGCGTGCGTGCGTGCGTGCGTGCGTGCGTGCGTGCGTGCGTGCGTGCGTACGTGCATGTGTGCTTGTACGTGTGTGTGTGTGTGTTTACCAGTTTTCCATACACAGTACAGTTTACCAACAAGAAAGTCAAACTGGAACCCCTCCAGAAGTGAGACCAGGGAGTGAATCCCATAATTCTGTCCTGGCAACAGCTAACAGCTGATATCACTGTACTATACAACAGGAGACTCTGGAGCTGTAAAATACCCATTTATTAACACAGGGCCGACTGGGAAAACAACAAACTGTTGAAATGCATCCGCCGCATCGATTGTGGTCCGTGGAAGGTGTAAAAACAGATACTTATGCTGGCTAACATGGTGGATAGTATTTCATAAACGGCTGCTGTTCACCAAGGGATAGGGTTTCTCTCTGCTGTACACACAGCACCAGAGAGACATTGTCAGACATTCAACGAGGACAGACAAGCTGATGCAATTGGAGTTCTACAGTTGCCAAACAAGTGAAACGTAAAGCATTTTGTTAGCAGTAGCTTCACTGCACAGAACTGTACTGTTAGCCATTGGCTGCTATTAGCTTCTTTTAGAATTAGCTTCAGGATACAGCGCTGCACTGTTGAATGAGCCCACTATTATGATATGTGCTGCTATTTAGTGCCATTACAAAGCACTAAAAGGTTAGCATGTATCTACATTGTAGCATGTTGCTGCTATAAGTGCCATTACACAGCGCTAAAAGTTTAGCATGTATTTCCACTGTAGCATGTTGCTGCTATACGTGCCATTACACAGCGCTAAAGGGTTAGCATGTATCTCCACTGTAGCATGTTGACTATCTGATGTTCACAGCTTGGGGCACTGAGGCACATACTACAGTATTAGGGACTTGTTGTCGGCCTTCAGGTGATATAAACCCTTTCTACTGTCCACTGCCTCCATGGTGGGAAATATCCCCGTAAAGACAAAACACCCTTTCCCCACTGATCAGCATCATTTCACTCTTCATACACAAATCAATTCTGCATGTCTTCCTCTGATACAGTGAACTAGCACATATTGAACATGGCGGAAGGGGGCCGGATAGCGCTGCCGTGTGTGTTTGAGGAGCTAAAACAACAAGAGCAGGAGTGATGTGGCGGGCCAACGGCAGGGTCTAAGAAAGGTTGCTCTTAATTAATGAGGAAGTGGTTGTCGGAGATAGGTGCCCCGAGCATGATGGGACTCCCTACAGAGACAAATGGGGCTGCAGGACTGCACCTCCCACAATGCCTAGCGCCAGCCCAGAGCCCTGGAATACAGGAAGCTGTGATGTTTGGGTGCTGAAGAGAAAAAGAGAGAGAGTTGAGAGGAGAAAGAGAAGCGACTTTGCTGACTTTCTAGTGGGACAAAGAAATCCTAAGTTATTGTCCTCAGGCACACATGCCTCTCTCCCTCTCTCCCTCCTTCCCTCTTTCCCTCCTTCCCTCTCTTCCAAATTTGACTGCCTTTGGCTTCTATCCATTCTACCCCCCACTCCTCCTCCGAGAGGCTCATTACCCATCTAAGGGAGCAAGGATTTGTTTATGTGCAAAATATAAATACCAACACGGCGGTATACAGCTGCATCTATGCATGGGCAGCTAGTAATGAACCTGGGGGAGGGAGGGAGGGAGGGGGAGGGGGAAGGGGTGAAGGGGAGAGGGGGACGTCGCATGGCTGACGTTTCTCTCTCTAAGTGTGCTTCCCTCTTTGACATTCTGCCACGTCTCCAGCTCACGTTGTGTGAAACTGATTGCTCTGCAATTGCCGGCCAATGCTGTACAGTCACCTGCTACAACACATGAGGTATGTGGTTATAAGATCCTAGTCTAAGCACATTGGCACATGCTACAAGATGCTAGCCTGAGCTAGTAGCTAAGAACAACTTATTTTAGTTTCCATCAATCTAAGCCATGTACAATGTTCAGCTAACCCTCCTTGAACCCTCCTGGAGTAGTGAGATGACGAGAGGCTGTGTGTGAGGAGCACCAGGCATTTGCCAGTGAAACAGAAGAGTGCAAAGCAAAGCAACAACATTGACAAACGAGGGGGCGCTTGGTTTGCCTGTTCTGAGAGCAGGCAGCTGAGGCTAAATGCCTTTAATGACATAACAAGGACAGATTTGGTGGCCAAATCACACGGAAACACTGCGGTTCGCACTCATATTGCTTTGTTAGTAAAACAGGAGAGAAACTCCCCCCTAAAATCACTATCCACCGCTCCTTTCTTGTACCTCCTTCCATCCATCCTCCTCTCCTCTCCTCCACCAATCGACTGCTCCCTCATTGACATTCAGCACATTTAGTGACTAAGCTTTTTTCTCTTCTCTTTCCTCTGCAGGCTTTAATAAAAACGGTGCACTTGATTACACATGGAGAGCGTAAACTGGGGCCGCTCTCTCATCTCCTGGGATGAGAGTTGTGGAGTCGGATTGGAGGATAAAAGGGCATGGAATAAAGAGGAAACATGCACATCACAGTGTCCTTGGAACTCAAATTCCCAGGGAGCCGAGTGTCAGAATGAAGGGCGTGTAGAGAGAAGGGGAAAAGCCACGGAGCTTCTAGAGGGGAGAGGGGTGTGTATATGTGTTTCAAACAGCTGCAGACTCACACAACCAAACACACACAGACACGTAGGAAAGAAGAGACACCTTCTCATCTGAACCGTCTCGTCGTCGCTAACCCAGTTCCATCTTAGGCTATTATGGTGATGAGTGGTGAGGGGACTGACATCTGGTGGCTGATGACGTGCCGGGAGACTGGCGAGGAGTGGCTGATGACGTGCCGGGAGACTGGCGAGGAGTGGCTGATGACGTGCCGGGAGACTGGTGAGGAGTGGCTGATGACGTAGCGGGAGACTGGCGAGGAGTGGCTGATGACGTGCCGGGAGACTGGCGAGGAGTGGCTGATGACGTGCGGGAGACTGGCGAGGAGTGGCTGATGACGTGCCGGGAGACTGGCGAGGAGTGGCTGATGACGTGCCGGGAGACTGGCGAGGAGTAGCTGATGACGTGCCGGGAGACTGGTGAGGAGTGGCTGATGACATGCCGGGAGACTGGCGAGGAGTGGCTGATGACATGCCGGGAGACTGGCGAGGAGTGGCTGATGACGTACCGGGAGACTGGCGAGGAGTGGCTGATGACGTACCGGGAGACTGGCGAGGAGTAGCTGATGACGTGCCGGGAGACTGGCGAGGAGTGGCTGATGACGTGCCGGGAGACTGGCGAGGAGTGGCTGATGACGTGCCGGGAGACTGGCGAGGAGTGGCTGATGACGTACCGGGAGACTGGCGAGGAGTGGCTGATGACGTGCCGGGAGACTGGCGAGGAGTGGCTGATGACATGCCGGGAGACTGGTGAGGAGTGGCTGATGACGTTCCGGGAGACTGGCGAGGAGTGGCTGATGACGTACCGGGAGACTGGCGAGGAGTGGCTGACTGAGTGGCTGATGCCGGGAGACTGGCGAGGAGTGGCTGATGGCGTACCGACTGGGGAGACTGGCGAGGAGTGGCTGATGACGTGCCGGGAGACTGGCGAGGAGTGGCTGATGACGTGCCGGGAGACTGGCGAGGAGTGGCTGATGACGTGCCGGGAGACTGGCGAGGAGTGGCTGATGACGTGCCGGGAGACTGGCGAGGAGTGGCTGATGACGTGCCGGGAGACTGGCGAGGAGTGGCTGATGGCGTACCGGGAGACTGGCGAGGAGTGGCTGATGACGGGAGACTGCCGAGGAGTGGGAGACTGGAGACTGGGAGTGGCTGATGGCGTGCCGGGAGACTGGCGAGGAGTGGCTGATGACGTACCGGGAGACTGGCGAGGAGTGGCTGATGACGTGCCGGGAGACTGGCGAGGAGTGGCTGATGACGTGCCGGGAGACTGGGGAGACTGGCGAGGAGTGGCTGCTGACGTACCGGGAGACTGGCGAGGAGTGGCTGATGACGTGCCGGGAGACTGGCGAGGAGTGGCTGATGACGTGCCGGGAGACTGGCGAGGAGTGGCTGATGACGTGCCGGGAGACTGGCGAGGAGTGGCTGATGACGTACCGGGAGACTGGCGAGGAGTGGCTGATGACCTGCCGGGAGACTGGCGAGGAGTGGCTGATGACGTGCCGGGAGACTGGCGAGGAGTGGCTGATGACGTACCGGGAGACTGGCGAGGAGTGGCTGATGACGTGCCGGGAGACTGGCGAGGAGTGGCTGATGACGTGCCGGGAGACTGGCGAGGAGTGGCTGATGACGTGCCGGGAGACTGGCGAGGAGTGGCTGATGACGTGCCGGGAGACTGGCGAGGAGTGGCTGATGACGTGCCGGGAGACTGGCGAGGAGTGGCTGATGACGTGCCGGGAGACTGGCGAGGAGTGGCTGATGACGTGCCGGGAGACTGGCGAGGAGTGGCTGATGGCGTGCGGGAGACTGGCGAGGAGTGGCTGATGACGTGCCGGGAGACTGGCGAGGAGTGGCTGATGACGTGCCGGGAGACTGGCGAGGAGTGGCTGATGACGTACCGGGAGACTGGCGAGGAGTGGCTGATGACGTACCGGGAGACTGGCGAGGAGTGGCTGATGACGTACCGGGAGACTGGCGAGGAGTGGCTGATGACGTACCGGGAGACTGGCGAGGAGTGGCTGATGACGTGCCGGGAGACTGGCGAGGAGTGGCTGATGACGTGCCGGGAGACTGGCGAGGAGTGGCTGATGACGTGCCGGGAGACTGGCGAGGAGTGGCTGATGACGTGCCGGGAGACTGGCGAGGAGTGGCTGATGACGTGCCGGGAGACTGGCGAGGAGTGGCTGATGGCGTGGAGTGAGTGGCTGATGACGTACCGGGAGACTGGCGAGGAGTGGCTGATGACGTGCCGGGAGACTGGCGAGGAGTGGCTGATGACGTACCGGGAGACTGGCGAGGAGTGGCTGATGACGTACCGGGAGACTGGCGAGGAGTGGCTGATGACGTACCGGGAGATTGGCGAGGAGTGGCTGATGACCTGCCGGGAGACTGGCGAGGAGGCACGAGATGACGGAAGGCTTTGCAACTTCAACTTTTTATTAGACAAAGGAGGCGCGTTCCCCAGCATTTTGTCTCCCATGATCAATGTTCAGTCGTTTTAGAAAATAGACGTAATGAAAGAAGCCAACAGGGCTAAACCCTGACGGAATTCATCAGACAACTTCCCCTCTATCGCATCTTGTTTTTATTCAGTCTTTTAAAAAAGGGCAATGATGTCTATTTGGTTTTACATCACAGGCCCACATTCATGCAGTCTCTGTCTCATTCTCTCTCTCTCTGTCTCATTCTCTCTCTCTATGTCTCTGTCTCTCTCTCTCTCTGTCTCATTCTTTCTCTCTCTGTCTCATTCTCTCTCTCTGTCTCATTCTCTCTCTCTCTGTCTCATTCTCTCTCTCTCAACCTCTCTCTCTCTCTGTCTCTTTCTCTCTCTCTCTGACTCTTTCTCTCTCTCAACGTCTCTCTCTCTCTGTCTCTTTCTCTCTCTCTCATTCTCTCTCTCTCTCTCTCTCTCTCTCTCTCTCTCTCTCTCTCTCTCTCTCTCTCTCTCTCTCTCTCTCTCTCTCTCTCTCTCTCTCTCTCTCTCTCTGTCTCATTCTCTCTCTCTCTCAACCTCTCTGTCTCTTTCTCTCTCTCTCAACTTCTCTCTCTCTCTGTCTCTTTCTCTCTCTCTCAAGCTCTCTCTCTCTCTCTGTCTCTTTCTCTCTCTCTCTCAACCTCTCTTTCTCTCTCTGTCTCTTTCTCTCTCTCTCAACCTCTCTCTCTCTCTGTCTGTCTCTTTCTCTCTCTCTCAACCTCTCTGTCTCTTTCTCTCTGTCTCAACCTCTCTCTCTCTCTGTCTCTTTCTCTCTCTCTCAAGCTCTCTCTCTCTCTCACTGTCTCTTTTTCTCTCTCTCAACCTCTCTTTCTCTCTCTGTCTCTTTCTCTCTCTCTCAACCTTTCTCTCTCTCTGTCTCATTCTCTCTCTCTCAACCTCTCTCTCTGTCTCTTTCTCTCTCTCTCAAGCTCTCTCTCTCTCTCACTGTCTCTTTTTCTCTCTCTCAACCTCTCTTTCTCTCTCTGTCTCTTTCTCTCTCTCTCAACCTCTCTCTCTCTCTGTCTCATTCTCTCTCTCTCAACCTCTCTCTCTGTCTGTCTCTTTCTCTCTCTCTCAACCTCTCTCTCTCTCTCTGTCTCCTTTTCTCTCTCTCAACCTCTCTCTCTCTCTCTGTCTCCTTTTCTCTCTCTCAACCTCTCTCTCTCTCTATCTCATTCTCTCTCTCTCAACCTCTCTCTCTCTCTCTGTCTCTTTATCTCTCTCTCTCTATCACTTGCTATTTCTTTCTCTCTCTATCTCCCTCTTTCTCTCTCTGCCTTTGTCTTCTCTCAAAAGCCTGTTTTGTTTTCCTTCTTCAGACACTCCAACGTTTTTAAACTGCCATCTTGAAACAGAGACTTGAGTCCAGTTTCCAGAGCCAGACTGCAGACTGAATATCAAATAGAGGGGGCTGAGCTTCAAAGGAGGGCAGTGGGATCAGTGAGAGAGAGAGGAGAAGGGGCTGAGAGATCTGGCCGGGGTGAGAGAGAGGATTAGGGGGCTGAGAGATCTGGCTGGGGTGAGAGAGAGGAGAGGGGGCTGAGAGATCTGGCTGGGGTGAGAGAGAGGAGAGGGGGCTGAGAGATCTGGCTAGGGTGAGACAGAGGAGAGGGGGCTGAGAGATCTGGCTGGGGTGAGAGAGAGGAGAGGGGGCTGAGAGATCTGGCTGGGGTGAGAGAGAGAAGAGGGGACTGAGATATCTGGCTGGGGTGAGAGAGAGGAGAGGGGCTGAGAGATCTGGCTGGGGTGAGAGAGAGGAGAAGAGAGGAGAGGAGGGTAGAAGGGTACATGTCCAGCTGTCACTAAGCCCAGTGATAATGTGTGTTCCCCTGGACAGTGGAATCCACCTCGCATCCCGACCCAGCAATCATTTAAGGCCCTGCCACTGAGACCACTAACCCCGTCAACACACAGCCATTAGTACGAGGGGGTGGGGGGGGGGGGGGTATTATGAGATGTCATGAGGTTATATAGCACTTCCTGGTCATGAAACATGACTAGGTTTGGTGTGGGGATCCTGAGGGGAAAATAAACACACACACAGTCACACACACACACACACACACACACACACACACACACACACACACACACACACACACACACACACACACACACACACACACACACACACACACACACACACACACACACACACTTTCACACACACACGTTCACACACAAAAGCAGGGTGATTTGTAGTAATGAACCGACCTTCTCTTATTTCACCGACGCGTGTTGCTCTCCCCGATCGCCAATTACCATTTTGTGTGTGTGGCGAAAAATCCCATAATCCTTTGGGAACGACGGTGTAGCTGAGATAAAAATCCACTTATTAGGTCTGTGTGGAGGAGGGAGGGGTTGCAAGGGGGGCAGAGGGCTCTCCCTCCCTCTCATTCTGAACCTGATCTAGACTTCAAAGCTGTCAGACCCCCCCAGGCCCTTTTAAGATGTTTATTTGCACCTCAACTTAATAATGGTCCATATTGAGTCATCTGAACCGCACCCCACTGAAACACACTGCAGATGCCACTGCACCCCACTGCGGACCCCACCGCACCCCACTGCAGACCCCACTGCAGACCCCACTGCAGACGCCTCTGCACCCCACTGTAGACGCCACTGCAGACCCCACCGCACCCCACTGCAGACCCCACTGCAGACCCCACCCCACTGCAGACCCCACTGCAGACCCCACCGCACCCCACTGCAGACCCCACTGCAGACGCCACCGTACCCCACTGCAGACCCCACTGCACCACACTGCAGACGCCACTGCACCCCACTGCACCAGACTGCAGATGCCACCGCACCCCACTGCAGACACCACTGCACCCCACTGCAGACCCCACTGCAGACGCCTCTGCAGATGCCACCGCACCCCACTGCAGACCCCACTGCAGACCCCACTGCAGACGCCACTGCAGATGCCACCGCACCCCACTGCAGACCCCACCGCACCCCACTGCAGACGCCACTACAGACGCCACCACACCCCACTGCAGACCCCACTGCAGACCCCACCGCACCCCACTGCAGATCCCACTGCACCACACTGCAGACGCCACAGCACCCCACTGCAGACCCCACTGCACCACACTGCAGATGCCACTGCAGACGCCACCGCACCTCACTGCAGACCCCACCGCACCCCACTGCAGAACCCACCGCACCACACTGCAGATGCCACTGCACCACACTGCACCACACTGCAGACGCCACTGCACCACACTGCAGACGCCACCACACCCCACTGCAGACCCCACCGCACCACACTGCAGACGCCACCGCACCCCACTGCAGACCCCACTGCAGACCCCACTGCAGACCCCACTGCAGACATCACTGCAGATGCCACCGCACCCCACTGCAGACCCCACCGCACCCCACTGCAGACCCCACTGCAGACATCACTGCAGATGCCACCGCACCCCATTGCAGAGCCCACCGCACCCACTGCAGAACTCACCGCACCCCACTGCAGACCCCACCGCACCCCACTGCAGAACCCACCGCACCCCACTGCAGACCCCACCGCACCCCACTGCAGAACCCACCGCACCCCACTGCAGACCCCACCGCACCCCACTGCAGAACCCACCGCATCCCACTGCAGAACCCACCGCACCCCACTGCAGACGCCACTGCAGACACCACCGCACCAATAGTCAACACACCTCTTTCTGAAGGCTGTGTAGCTGGTTGTAGTATTATTGTCTCTGGGAGAGTTTACGTAAGTGTGTGTGTGTGTGTGTTTGTTTCTGCCTGAATTCTGTGTGTGTGCGTGTGTGTGCGAGTGAATGCGAGTGTTTGCGAGTGTATGATGCGAGTGTGTGTGTGTGTGTGTGTGTGTGTGTGTGTGTGTGTGTGTGTGTGTGTGTGTGTGTGTGTGTGTGTGTGTGTGTGTGTGTGTGTGTGTGTGTGTGTGTGTGTGTGTGTGTGTGTGTGTGTGTGTGTGTGTGTGTGTGTGTGTGTGTGTGTCTGCCAGAATCATGTGTGTGAGTGACCCAGTTGTGAGCTCGCCAGCCCGTTTTCCTGCTCTGCTGCAGAGAGAGGAAAGAGCAGCACTGGTCACCCCAGGAGACCCAACGCTGGACCCTGATTGGCTGTTGGAGTCTCACTTGCATCATGTTCTTTACTGTTACAGGGACATCTAGACTGAGACTCATAAATCACACAGGGAGGGAGGGAGGGAGGGAGGTAGGTAGGTAGGTAGGTAGGTAGGTAGGTAGGTAGGTAGGTAGGTAGGTAGGTAGGGAGGGAGGGAGGGAGGGAGGGAGGGGGAGGGAGGGAGGGAGGGAGGGAGGGAGGGAGGGAGGGAGGGAGGGAGGGAGGGAGGGAGGGAAATAGAGAGAAATAGAGAGAGAGATGATGACAGCATTAGTCCATAGGTATGCAGTACAGCAGAAGAGAGTGTAATAGATAATTGACTTAATGAATGATCTCTACCATCAGCAGTCCATCAGTGGATTAGAGATGATGTAATGCATGATGTCTGAAGATAACATGATGTCTGAAGATAACATGATGTCTGAAGATAACATGATGTCTGTAGATAACATGATGTCTGTAGATAACATGATGTCTGTAGATAACATGATGTCTGTAGATAACATGATGTCTGTAGATAACATGATGTCTGTAGATAACATGATGTCTGTAGATAACATGATGTCTGTAGATAACATGATGTCTGTAGATAACATGATGTCTGTAGATAACATGATGTCTGTAGATAACATGATGTCTGTAGATAACATGATGTCTGTAGATAACATGATGTCTGAAGATAACATGATGTCTGTAGATAACATGATGTCTGTAGATAACATGATGTCTAGATAACATGATGTCTGTAGATAACATGATGTCTGTAGATAACATGATGTCTGTAGATAACATGATGTCTGAAGATAACATGATGTCTGAACATGATGTCTGTAGATAACATGATGTCTGTAGATAACATGATGTCTGAAGATAACATGATGTCTGAAGATAACATGATGTCTGTAGATAACATGATGTCTGTAGATAACATGATGTCTGAACATGATGTCTGAAGATAACATGATGTCTGTAGATAACATGATGTCTGTAGATAACATGATGTCTGTAGATAACATGATGTCTGTAGATAACATGATGTCTGAAGATAACATGATGTCTGTAGATAACATGATGTCTGTAGATAACATGATGATAACATGATGTCTGTAGATAACATGATGTCTGTAGATAACATGATGTCTGAAGATAACATGATGTCTGAAGATAACATGATGTCTGTAGATAACATGATGTCTGTAGATAACATGATGTCTGTAGATAACATGATGTCTGATAAAGATAACATGATGTCTGTAGATAACATGATGTCTGTAGATAACATGATGTCTGTAGATAACATGATGTCTGAAGATAACATGATGTCTGTAGATAACATGATGTCTGTAGATAACATGATGTCTGAACATGATGTCTGAAGATAACATGATGTCTGTAGATAACATGATGTCTGAACATGATGTCTGAAGATAACATGATGTCTGTAGATAACATGATGTCTGTAGATAACATGATGTCTGTAGATAACATGATGTCTGTAGATAACATGATGTCTGAACATGATGTCTGTAGATAACATGATGTCTGAACATGATGTCTGAAGATAACATGATGTCTGTAGATAACATGATGTCTGTAGATAACATGATGTCTGAAGATAACATGATGTCTGTAGATAACATGATGTCTGTAGATAACATGATGTCTGTAGATAACATGATGTCTGTAGATAACATGATAGATAACATGATGTCTGTAGATAACATGATGTCTAGATAACATGATGTCTGTAGATAACATGATGTCTGTAGATAACATGATGTCTGTAGATAACATGATGTCTGTAGATAACATGATGTCTGTAGATAACATGATGTCTGTAGATAACATGATGTCTGTAGATAACATGATGTCTGTAGATAACATGATGTCTGTAGATAACATGATGTCTGTAGATAACATGATGTCTGTAGATAACATGATGTCTGTAGATAACATGATGTCTGTAGATAACATGATGTCTGAAGATAACATGATAGATAACATGATGTCTGTAGATAACATGATGTCTGTAGATAACATGATGTCTGTAGATAACATGATGTCTGAAGATAACATGATGTCTGTAGATAACATGATGTCTGTAGATAACATGATGTCTGAAGATAACATGATGTCTGTAGATAACATGATGTCTGTAGATAACATGATGTCTGTAGATAACATGATGTCTAGATAACATGATGTCTGTAGATAACATGATGTCTGTAGATAACATGATGTCTGAAGATAACATGATGTCTGTAGATAACATGATGTCTGTAGATAACATGATGTCTGAAGATAACATGATGTCTGTAGATAACATGATGTCTGTAGATAACATGATGTCTGTAGATAACATGATGTCTGTAGATAACATGATGTCTGTAGATAACATGATGTCTGAAGATAACATGATGTCTGTAGATAACATGATGTCTGTAGATAACATGATGTCTGAACATGATGTCTGAAGATAACATGATGTCTGTAGATAACATGATGTCTGAACATGATGTCTGAAGATAACATGATGTCTGTAGATAACATGATGTCTGAAGATAACATGATGTCTGTAGATAACATGATGTCTGTAGATAACATGATGTCTGTAGATAACATGATGTCTGAAGATAACATGATGTCTGTAGATAACATGATGTCTGTAGATAACATGATGTCTGAACATGATGTCTGAAGATAACATGATGTCTGTAGATAACATGATGTCTGAACATGATGTCTGAAGATAACATGATGTCTGTAGATAACATGATGTCTGTAGATAACATGATGTCTGTAGATAACATGATGTCTGTAGATAACATGATGTCTGAACATGATGTCTGTAGATAACATGATGTCTGTAGATAACATGATGTCTGTAGATAACATGATGTCTGTAGATAACATGATGTCTGAAGATAACATGATGTCTGTAGATAACATGATGTCTGTAGATAACATGATGTCTGAAGATAACATGATGTCTGAAGATAACATGATGTCTGTAGATAACATGATGTCTGTAGATAACATGATGTCTGAACATGATGTCTGTAGATAACATGATGTCTGTAGATAACATGATGTCTGTAGATAACATGATGTCTGTAGATAACATGATGTCTGTAGATAACATGATGTCTGTAGATAACATGATGTCTGTAGATAACATGATGTCTGTAGATAACATGATGTCTGTAGATAACATGATGTCTGTAGATAACATGATGTCTGTAGATAACATGATGTCTGTAGATAACATGATGTCTGTAGATAACATGATGTCTGTAGATAACATGATGTCTGTAGATAACATGATGTCTGTAGATAACATGATGTCTGTAGATAACATGATGTCATGATGTCTAGATAACATGATGTCTGTAGATAACATGATGTCTGTAGATAACATGATGTCTGTAGATAACATGATGTCTGTAGATAACATGATGTCTGTAGATAACATGATGTCTGTAGATAACATGATGTCTGAAGATAACATGATGTCTGAAGATAACATGATGTCTGTAGATAACATGATGTCTGAACATGATGTCTGAAGATAACATGATGTCTGTAGATAACATGATGTCTGAAGATAACATGATGTCTGTAGATAACATGATGTCTGTAGATAACATGATGTCTGTAGATAACATGATGTCTGTAGATAACATGATGTCTGAAGATAACATGATGTCTGTAGATAACATGATGTCTGTAGATAACATGATGTCTGTAGATAACATGTTGTCTGAACATGATGTCTGAACATGATGTCTGAAGATAACATGATGTCTGAAGATAACATGATGTCTGTAGATAACATGATGTCTGTAGATAACATGATGTCTGTAGATAACATGATGTCTGAACATGATGTCTGAACATGATGTCTGAAGATAACATGATGTCTGTAGATAACATGATGTCTGTAGATAACATGATGTCTGTAGATAACATGATGTCTGAAGATAACATGATGTCTGAAGATAACATGATGTCTGAAGATAACATGATGTCTGTAGATAACATGATGTCTGAAGATAACATGATGTCTGTAGATAACATGATGTCTGTAGATAACATGATGTCTGTAGATAACATGATGTCTGTAGATAACATGATGTCTGAAC
This sequence comes from Oncorhynchus gorbuscha, assembly GCF_021184085.1. Taxonomy (NCBI): domain Eukaryota; kingdom Metazoa; phylum Chordata; class Actinopteri; order Salmoniformes; family Salmonidae; genus Oncorhynchus; species Oncorhynchus gorbuscha. Next base: position 58,334 of record NW_025746687.1, read on the forward strand.
ATGATGTCTGTAGATAACATGATGTCTGTAGATAACATGATGTCTGTAGATAACATGATGTCTGTAGATAACATGATGTCTGTAGATAACATGATGTCTGTAGATAACATGATGTCTGTAGATAACATGATGTCTGAAGATAACATGATGTCTGAACATGATGTCTGAAGATAACATGATGTCTGTAGATAACATGATGTCTGTAGATAACATGATGTCTGTAGATAACATGATGTCTGAAGATAACATGATGTCTGTAGATAACATGATGTCTGTAGATAACATGATGTCTGTAGATAACATGATGTCTAGATAACATGATGTCTGTAGATAACATGATGTCTGTAGATAACATGATGTCTGTAGATAACATGATGTCTGTAGATAACATGATGTCTGTAGATAACATGATGTCTGTAGATAACATGATGTCTGTAGATAACATGATGTCTGTAGATAACATGATGTCTGTAGATAACATGATGTCTGTAGATAACATGATGTCTGTAGATAACATGATGTCTGTAGATAACATGATGTCTGTAGATAACATGATGTCTGTAGATAACATGATGTCTGTAGATAACATGATGTCTGAAGATAACATGATGTCTGTAGATAACATGATGTCTGTAGATAACATGATGTCTGTAGATAACATGATGTCTGAAGATAACATGATGTCTGTAGATAACATGATGTCTGTAGATAACATGATGTCTGTAGATAACATGATGTCTGAACATGATGTCTGAAGATAACATGATGTCTGTAGATAACATGATGTCTGTAGATAACATGATGTCTGTAGATAACATGATGTCTGTAGATAACATGATGTCTGTAGATAACATGATGTCTGTAGATAACATGATGTCTGTAGATAACATGATGTCTGTAGATAACATGATGTCTGTAGATAACATGATGTAGATAACATGATGTCTGAAGATAACATGATGTCTGTAGATAACATGATGTCTGTAGATAACATGATGTCTGTAGATAACATGATGTCTGTAGATAACATGATGTCTGAAGATAACATGATGTCTGTAGATAACATGATGTCTGTAGATAACATGATGTCTGTAGATAACATGATGTCTGAAGATAACATGATGTCTGTAGATAACATGATGTCTGTAGATAACATGATGTCTGTAGATAACATGATGTCTGTAGATAACATGATGTCTGTAGATAACATGATGTCTGTAGATAACATGATGTCTGAAGATAACATGATGTCTGTAGATAACATGATGTCTGTAGATAACATGATGTCTGTAGATAACATGATGTCTGTAGATAACATGATGTCTGTAGATAACATGATGTCTGAACATGATGTCTGTAGATAACATGATGTCTGTAGATAACATGATGTCTGTAGATAACATGATGTCTGTAGATAACATGATGGCTGTAACTTCAATAAATCTCCAACGACATATTCCACAATACAAGGATGAAAGTACACACACACACACACACACACACACACACACACACACACACACACACACACACACACACACACACACACACACACACACACACACACACACACACACACACACACACACACACACTACACAATAAACACCCCTTTTGGACTAATTAAAACAATGCAAGTTTTTACCACAGACATAAAATAAAGATCATTTGTATAACCTTTCACAGCGGTGTTTAATTAAAGCATATGAACTTGGAGTTTTAATGAAATGTTTGAGGGAGAGCTTTAACAGTCTGCTACACAGTCATTACTGGAGAGTCAAGCAGCTCTTCCTGCGTCTGAAAAGAGCCGTTAGATGAGGTAATATGTACATGTAGGGAGAATTATTAAAGGGACTATATACAGGGGGGTACCGGTACAGAGTCAATGTGGGGGGCACCGGTTAGTTGAGGTAGTATGTACATGTAGGTAGAGTTATTAAAGGGACTATATACCAGTTAGATGAGGTAATATGTACATGTAGGTAGAGTTATTAAAGGGACTATATACAGGGGGGTACCGGTACAGAGTCAATGTGGGGGTACCGGTTAGTTGAGGTAGTATGTACATGTAGGTAGAGTTATTAAAGGGATTATATACAGGGGGGTACCGGTACAGAGTCAATGTGGGGGGGCACCGGTTAGTTGAGGTAATATGTACATGTAGGTAGAGTTATTAAAGGGACTATATACAGGGGGGTACCGGTACAGAGTCAATGTGGGGGGGCACCGGTTAGTTGAGGTAATATGTACATGTAGGTAGAGTCATTAAAGGGACTACGCGTAGATAATAACAGAGAGTAGCAGCAGTGTAAAAGAGGGGGAGAGGAGCAATGTGAATAGTCTGGGTAGCCATTTGATTAGATGTTCACAAATCTTGTGACTTGGGGGTAGAGGCTGTTTAGCAGCCTCTTGGACCTAGACTTGGTGCTCTGGTACCGCTTGCCAGGTGGTAGAAGAGAGAATGTCATTCCCATTGGTTGAATGGCTGTAGAATACAAAATTGGGTGAACAAGTCGTGGTGTGATTTGACAGGTAGGTTTTGTCTTAGGAGGTTGTGAGTTGTCGTGCTTTTGTTGGCGTTGGAGTGTGTTTGGTTGAGGAGCGATGTTTGTATAGAAGACTTTTGTTCTGTGTGTGTGTGTGTGTGTGTTTGTGTGTGAGTGTGTTTGTGTGTGTGTGTGGGGGGGGGTTAGAGTGCCTCTCTGTGCTGCGTCTCTGTTGGTGTGATTAATGACTGTGTTGTAGAGGAAGCCACAGAGCTCTGCAGTGCTGCCAGATGTAAACTGCTCCAATTCTTCACTTCTCCCTCCACACCCACTAATGGCCGCTTCACTTTGCTCTAGCAACACCACAGCTACAATCAACCTTCAGCTAGGCTGCATACTCAGCAGAGCTTCAATCTACAACAGAACTACTCTTTCAACAACATTTCTAAAATTGTCATATAAAAAGACAACCCTACCTAACTACCTAACAGTAAACTGCTCTCACTCGACAACCAATCAACTTGCCTCTCCAAGATCTCACTATACCACTCGAAACAACCAATCAACTTGCCTCTCCAAGATCTCACTATACCACTCGAAACAACCAATCAACTTGACTCTCCAAGATCTCACTATACCACTCGAAACAACCAATCAACTTGCCTCTCCAAGATCTCACTATACCACTCGAAACAACCAATCAACTTGCCTCTCCAAGATCTCACTATACCACTCGAAACAACCAATCAACTTGCCTCTCCAAGATCTCACTATACCACTCGAAACAACCAATCAACTTGCCTCTCCAAGATCTCACTATACCACTCAAACAACCAATCAACTTGCCTCTCCAAGATCTCACTATACCAAACTAAACAACCAATAATCAAAGCAGAAGTACACTTTTCCAGGACAGGTCAAACTAATATGGAACTATGAAATGACATGGGCCAAACTAATACTAGGAACTACACTAATACTAAGAACCAAACTAATACTAGGAACCAAACTAATACTAGGAACTACACTAATACTAAGAACCAAACTAATACTAAAACTAAAACTAATACTAAAAAGCTGGCTGCTAAACATATATTATATTATATATTATTAGTATTATTATTATTAATACTAAGAACCAAACTAATACTAGGAACCAAACTAATACTAGGAACCAAACTAATACTAGGAACCAAACTAATACTAGGAACCAAACCTAATACTAGGAACCAAACTAATACTAGGAACCAAACTAATACTAAGAACCAAACTAATACCTAGGAACCAAACTAATACTACAAAGGAACTACAAACAAACTACTACAAATACCAAAGAACCAAACTAATACTACAAACCAAACAAACCAAGCCCAATACTAGGAACTACAAACCTAATACTAAAACTAAAACTAATACTAGGAACCAAAAAGCTGGATAGGAACCAAACCCAATACTTGGAACCAAACCCAATATGGAACCAAACCCAATACTTGGAACCAAACCCAATACTACAAACCAAACCCAGTACTACAAACCAAACCCAGTACTACAAACCAAACCCAGTACTACAAACCAAACCAGTACTATGGAACCAAACCCAATACTAGGAACCAAACCCAGTATTATTAGGAACCAAACCCAATACTACAAACCAAACCCAGTACTACAAACCAAACCTAGTACTAGGAACCAAACCCAAGGAACCAAACTAATACTAGGAACCAAACCAATACTAGGAACCAAACCCAATACTACAAACCAAACCAATACTAAACCAAACCCAATACTACAAACCAAACCCAATACTACAAACCAAACCCAGTACTAGGAACCAAACCCAATACTGGAACCAAACCCAATACTAGGAACCAAACCCAGTACTACAAACCAAACCCGGTACTACAAACCAAACCCAGTACTACAAACCAAACCCAGTACTAGGAACCAAACCCAATACTAGGAACCAAACCCAATACTACAAACCAAACCAGTACTACAAACAAACCCAGTACTAGGAACCAAACCCAATACTAGGAACCAAACCCAATACTACAAACCAAACCCAGTACTAGGAATCAAACCAAACTAGGAACCAAACCCAGTACTACAAACCAAACCCAGTACTACAAACCAAACCCAGTACTAGGAACCAAACCCAATACTAGGAACCAAACCCAATACTACAAACCAAACCCAATACTAGGAACCAAACCCAGTACTACAAACCAAACCCGGTACTACAAACCAAACCCAGTACTACAAACCAAACCCAGTACTAGAACCAAACCCAATACTAGGAACCAAACCCAATACTACAAACCAAACCCAATACTACAAACCAAACCCAATACTAGGAACCAAACAATACTAGGAACCAAACCCAATACTACAAACCAAACCAAACCCAATACTAGGAACCAAACCCAGTACTACAAACCAAACCCAGTACTACAAACCAAACCCAGTACTAGGAATCAAACCCAATACTAGGAACCAAACCCAGTACTACAAACCAAACCCAGTACTACAAACCAAACCCAATACTAGGAACCAAACCCAATACTAGGAACCAAACCCAATACTACAAACCAAACCCAATACTAGGAACCAAACCCAATACTACAAACCAAACCCAGTACTAGGAACCAAACCCAGTACTAGGAACCAAACCCAATACTAGGAACCAAACCCAATACTAGGAACCAAACCCAATACTACAAACCAAACCCAGTACTACAAACTAAACCCAGTACTAGGAACCAAACCCAATACTAGGAACCAAACCCAATACTACAAACCAAACCCAGTACTAGGAATCAAACCCAAACCAAACCAAACCCAGTACTACAAACCAAACCCAAACTAAACCCAGTACTAGGAACCAAACCCAATACTAGGAACCAAACCCAATAACAAACCAAACCAGTACTAGGAACCAAACCCAATACTAGGAACCAAAACTAGGAACCAAACCCAATACTACAAACCAAACCCAGTACTAGTACTACAAACCAAACCCAGTACTAGGAACCAAACCCAATACTAGGAACCAAACCCAATAACAAACCAAACCCAGTACTACAAACCAAACCCAGTACTACAAACCAAACCCAGTACTAGGAACCAAACCCAATACTAGGAACCAAACCCAGTACTACAAACCAAACCCAGTACTACAAACCAAACCCAGTACTACAAACCAAACCCAGTACTAGGAACCAAACAATACTAGGAACCAAACCCAATACTACAAACCAAACCCAATACTACAAACCAAACCCAGTACTACAAACTAAACAATACTAGGAACCAAACCCAATACTAGGAACCAAACCCAGTACTACAAACCAAACCCAATACTAGGAACCAAACCCAATACTAGGAACCAAACCAATACTAGGAACCAAACCCAATACTAGGAACCAAACCAATACTAGGAACCAAACCCAATACTAGGAACCAAACCCAATACTAGGAACCAAACCCAATACTAGGAACCAAACCCAATACTAGGAACCAAACCCAGTACTACAAACCAAACCCAGTACTACAAACCAAACCCAATACTAGGACTAGGAACCAAAAAGGAACCAAACCCAATACTACAAACCAAACCCAGTACTACAAACCAAACCCAGTACTACAAACCAAACCCAGTACTAGGAACCAAAACCCAGTACTACAAACTAAGCCCAGTACTACAAACCAAACCCAATACCAGGAACCAAACCCAGTACTACAAATCAAACCCAATACTAGGACCCAAACCCAGTACTAGGAACCAAAACCCAATTCTAGGAACCAAACCCAATACTAGGAACCAAACCCAATACTAGGAACCAAAACCCAATTCTAGGAACCAAACCCAATACTAGGAACCAAACCCAATACTAGGAACCAAACCCAGTACTACAAACCAAAACTCAATACAACAACCAAAACCCAATACTAGGAACCAAACCCAATACTAGGAACCAAACCCAGTACTACAAACCAAACACAGGACTACAAACCAAACCCAATACTAGGAACCAAACCAATACTAGGAACCAAACCCAATACTAGGAACCAAACCCAGTACTACAAACCAAACCAGCAAACTAAAATACTAGGAACCAAACCCAATACTAGGAACCAAACCCAATACTACTAGGAACCAAACCCAGTACTAGGAACCAAACCCAATACTAGGAACCAAACCCAATACTACAAACCAAACCAAACCCAATACTAGGAACCAAACCCAATACTACAAACCAAACCAGTACTACAAACAAACCCAGTACTAGGAACCAAACCCAATACTAGGAACCAAACCCAATACTACAAACCAAACCCAATACTAGGAATCAAACCCAATACTAGGAACCAAACCCAATACTAGGAACCAAACCCAGTACTACAAACCAAACCCAGTACTACAAACCAAACCCAGTACTAAACCAAACCCAATACTAGGAACCAAACCCAATACTACAAACCAAACCCAGTACTACAAACCAAACCCAGTAACAAACCAAACCCAGTACTAGGAACCAAACCCAAACTAGGAACCAAACCCAGTACTACAAACCAAACCCCCAGTACTACAAACCAAACCCAGTACTAGGAACCAAACCCAATACTAGGAACCAAACCCAATACTAGGAACCAAACCCAATACTACAAACCAAACCCAGTACTACAAACCAAACCCAGTACTAGGAACCAAACCCAATACTAGGAACCAAACCCAGTACTACAAACCAAACCCAATACTAGGAACCAAACCCAATACTAGGAACCAAACCAATACTAGGAACCAAACAATACTAAACCAAACCAATACTAGGAACCAAACCCAATACTAGGAACCAAACCCAATACTAGGAACCAAACCCAATACTAGGAACCAACCCCAATACTAGGAACCAAACCCAGTACTACAAACCAAACCCAGTACTACAAACCAAACCCAATACTAGGAACCAAAACCCAATTCTAGGAACCAAACCCAATACTAGGAACCAAACCCAATACTAGGAACCAAACCCAGTACTACAAACCAAAACTCAATACAACAACCAAAACCCAATACTAGGAACCAAACCCAATACTTGGAACCAAACCCAGTACTACAAACTAAGCCCAGTACTACAAACCAAACCCAATACCAGGAACCAAACCCAGTACTACAAATCAAACCCAATACTAGGACCCAAACCCAGTACTAGGAACCAAAACCCAATTCTAGGAACCAAACCCAATACTAGGAACCAAACCCAATACTAGGAACCAAAACCCAATTCTAGGAACCAAACCCAATACTAGGAACCAAACCCAATACTAGGAACCAAACCCAGTACTACAAACCAAAACTCAATACAACAACCAAAACCCAATACTAGGAACCAAACCCAATACTAGGAACCAAACCCAGTACTACAAACCAAACACAGGACTACAAACCAAACCCAATACTAGGAACCAAACCAATACTAGGAACCAAACCCAATACTAGGAACCAAACCCAACTACAAACCAAACGCAATACTAGGAACCAAAAAATTCTAGGAACCAAACCCAGTACTAGGAACCAAACCCAATACTAGGAACCAAACCCAGTACTAGGAACCAAACCCAGTACTATAAACCAAACCCAATACTAGGAACCAAACCCATTACTAGGAACCAAACCCAATACTAGGAACAAAACCCAGTACTACAAACAAAACCCAATACTACAAACTAAATCCAATACTTGGAACCAAACCCAATACTAGGAACCAAACCCAGTACTACAAACCAAACCCAGTACTACAAACCAAACCCAGTACTACAAACCAAACCCAATACTAGGAACCAAACCCAATACTTGGAACCAAACCCAATACTACAAACCAAACCCAGTACTACAAACTAAACCCAGTACTAGGAACCAAACCCAATACTAGGAACCAAACCCAGTACTACAAACCAAACCCAGTACTAGGAACCAAACCCAATACTAGGAACCAAACCCAATACTAGGAACCAAACCCAATACTACAAACCAAACCCAGTACTACAAACCAAACTCAATACAACAAAACCAATACTAGGAAAAACCCAATACTTGGAACCAAACCCAGTACTAGGAACCAAACCCAGTACTTGGAACCAAACCCAATACTAGGAACCAAACCCAATACTAGGAACCAAACCCAATACTACAAACCAAACCCAACTACAAACCAAACCCAGTACTACAAACCAAACCCAGTACTACAAACCAAAAGTACTACAAACCAAACCCCAATACTAGGAACCAAACCCAATACTACAAACCAAACCCAGTACTACAAATCAAACCCAGTACTAGGAACCAAACCCAATACTAGGAACCAAAACCAAAATACTACAAACCAAACCCAGTACTAGGAACCAAACCCAATACTAGGAACCAAACCCAATACTAGGAACCAAACCCAATACTACAAACCAAACCCAGTACTACAAACTAAACCCAGTACTAGGAACCAAACCCAATACTAGGAACAAACCCAAAACAAACCAAAATACTAGGAATCAAACCCAATACTAGGAACCAAACCCAAATAGTACTAGGAACCAAACCCAGTACTACAAACCAAACCCAGTACTACAAACCAAACCCAGTACTACAAACCAAACCCAGTACTAGGAACCAAACCCAATACTAGGAACCAAACCAAACAAACCAAACCCAGTACTACAAACTAAACCCAGTACTACAAACCAAACCCAGTACTAGGAACCAAACCCAATACTAGGAACCAAACCCAATACTAGGAACCAAACCCAATACTACAAACCAAACCCAGTACTACAAACTAAACCCAATACTAGGAACCAAACCCAATACTAGGAACCAAACCCAGTACTACAAACCAAACCCAATACTAGGAACCAAACCCAATACTAGGAACCAAACCAATACTAGGAACCAAACCCAATACTAGGAACCAAACCAATACTAGGAACCAAACCCAATACTAGGAACCAAACCCAATACTAGGAACCAAACCCAATACTAGGAACCAACCCCAATACTAGGAACCAAACCCAGTACTACAAACCAAACCCAGTACTACAAACCAAACCCAATACTAGGAACCAAAACCCAATTCTAGGAACCAAACCCAATACTAGGAACCAAACCCAATACTAGGAACCAAACCCAGTACTACAAACCAAAACTCAATACAACAACCAAAACCCAATACTAGGAACCAAACCCAATACTTGGAACCAAACCCAGTACTACAAACTAAGCCCAGTACTACAAACCAAACCCAATACCAGGAACCAAACCCAGTACTACAAATCAAACCCAATACTAGGACCCAAACCCAGTACTAGGAACCAAAACCCAATTCTAGGAACCAAACCCAATACTAGGAACCAAACCCAATACTAGGAACCAAAACCCAATTCTAGGAACCAAACCCAATACTAGGAACCAAACCCAATACTAGGAACCAAACCCAGTACTACAAACCAAAACTCAATACAACAACCAAAACCCAATACTAGGAACCAAACCCAATACTAGGAACCAAACCCAGTACTACAAACCAAACACAGGACTACAAACCAAACCCAATACTAGGAACCAAACCAATACTAGGAACCAAACCCAATACTAGGAACCAAACCCAGTACTACAAACCAAACGCAAACTAGGAACCAAAACCCAATAGGAACCAAACCCAGTACTAGGAACCAAACCCAATACTAGGAACCAAAAACTAGGAACCAAACCCAATACTAGGAACCAAACCCAGTACTACCAAACCAAACCCAGTACTAGGAACCAAACCCAGTACTAGGAACCAAACCCAATACTAGGAACCAAACCCAGTACTAGGAACCAAACCCAGTACTATAAACCAAACCCAGTACTACAAACCAAACCCAATACTAGGAACCAAACCCAGTACTACAAACCAAACCCAGTACTACAAACCAAACCCAGTACTACAAACCAAACCCAATACTAGGAACCAAACCCAGTACTAGGAACCAAACCCAGTAAACCAAACCCAATACTAGGAACCAAACCCAGTACTAGGAACCAAACCCAATAAACCAAACCCAAACAAACAAAACCCAATACTACAAACTAAACAATAAACCAAACCCAATACTAGGAACCAAACCCAGTACTACAAACCAAACCCAGTACTACAAACCAAACCCAGTACTACAAACCAAACCCAATACTAGGAACCAAACCCAATACTAGGAACCAAACCCAGTACTACAAACCAAACCCAGTACTACAAACCAAACCCAGTACTAGGAACCAAACCCAGTACTACAAACCAAACCCAATACTAGGGACCAAACCCAATACTAGGAACCAAACCCAATACTAGGAACCAAACCCAGTACTACAAACCAAACCCAGTACTACAAACCAAACCCAGTACTAGGAACCAAACCCAGTACTACAAACCAAACCCAATACTAGGGACCAAACCCAATACTAGGAACCAAACCCAGTACTACAAACCAAACCCAATACTAGGGACCAAACCCAGTACTACAAACCAAACCCAGGACTACAAACCAAACCCAATACTAGGAACCAAACCCAGTACTACAAACCAAACCCAATACTAGGGACCAAACCCAATACTAGGAACAAAACCCAATACTAGGAACCAAACCCAATACTAGGAACCAAACCCAGTACTACAAACCAAACCCAGGACTACAAACCAAACCCAATACTAGGAACCAAACCCAGTACTACAAATCAAACCCAATACTAGGAACCAAACCCAATACTAGGAACCAAACCCAGTACTACAAACCAAACCCAGTACTAATATAATAATATAATATATATACTACAAACCAAACCGAATACTAGGAACCAAACCCAGTACTACAAACCAAACCCAGTACTACAAATCAAACCCAGTACTAGGAACCAAACCCAGTACTACAAACCAAACCCATTACTACAAACCAAACCCAGTACTAGGAACCAAGCCCAATACTACAAACCAAATCCAATACTAGGAACCAAGCCCAATACTACAAACCAAACCCAATACTAGGAACCAAACCCAATACTACAAACCAAACCCAATACTACAAACCAAGCCCAATACTACAAACCAAACCCTATACTAGGAACCAAACCCAATACTAGGAACCAAACCCAACCAAACCCTATACTAGGAACCAAACCCAGTACTACAAACCAAACCCAATACTAGGAACCAAACCCAATACTAGGGACCAAACCCAGTACTACAAACCAAACCCAATACTAGGAACCAAACCCAATACTACAAACCAAACCCTATACTAGGAACCAAACCCAATACTAGGAACCAAACCCAGTACTACAAACCAAACCCAATACTAGGAACCAAACCCAATACTAGGGATCAAACCCAGTACTACAAACAAAACCCAATACTACAAACTAAACCCAATACTAGGAACCAAACACAGTACTAGGAACCAAACCCAATACTAGGAACCAAACCCAGTACTACAAACCAAACCCAATACTAGGAACCAAACCCAATACTAGGGATCAAACCCAGTACTACAAACAAAACCCAATACTACAAACTAAACCCAATACTAGGAACCAAACACAGTACTAGGAACCAAACCCAGTGCTACAAACCAAACCCAGTACTGCAAACCAAACCCAGTACTACAAATCAAACCCAATACTAGGAACCAAACCCAGTACTATGAAACAAACCCAGTACTACAAACCAAACCCACTACTACAAACCAAAACCAGTACTATGAACCAAACCCAATACCAGGAACAAACCCAGTACTACAAACCAAACCTAATACTAAGGACAAAACCCAATACTAGGAACCAAAACCCAATTCTAGGAACCAAACCCAATACTAGGAACCAAACCCAATACTAGGAACCAAACCCAGTACTACAAACCAAAACTCAATACAACAACCAAAACCCAATACTAGGAACCAAACCCAATACTAGGAACCAAACCCAGTACTACAAACCAAACACAGGACTACAAACCAAACCCAATACTAGGAACCAAACCAATACTAGGAACCAAACCCAATACTAGGAACCAAACCCAGTACTACAAACCAAACGCAATACTAGGAACCAAAACCCAATTCTAGGAACCAAACCCAGTACTAGGAACCAAACCCAATACTAGGAACCAAACCCAGTACTAGGAACCAAACCCAGTACTATAAACCAAACCCAATACTAGGAACCAAACCCAGTACTAGGAACCAAACCCAATACTAGGGACCAAACCCAGTACTACAAACCAAACCCAATACTACAAACCAAACCCATTACTAGGAACCAAACCCAATACTAGGAACAAAACCCAGTACTACAAACAAAACCCAATACTACAAACTAAATCCAATACTAGGAACCAAACCCAGTACTACAAACCAAACCCAGTACTACAAACCAAACCCAGTACTACAAACCAAACCCAATACTAGGAACCAAACCCAATACTAGGAACCAAACCCAGTACTACAAACCAAACCCAGTACTACAAACCAAACCCAGTACTAGGAACCAAACCCAGTACTACAAACCAAACCCAATACTAGGGACCAAACCCAATACTAGGAACCAAACCCAATACTAGGAACCAAACCCAGTACTACAAACCAAACCCAGTACTACAAACCAAACCCAGTACTAGGAACCAAACCCAGTACTACAAACCAAACCCAATACTAGGGACCAAACCCAATACTAGGAACCAAACCCAGTACTACAAACCAAACCCAATACTAGGGACCAAACCCAGTACTACAAACCAAACCCAGGACTACAAACCAAACCCAATACTAGGAACCAAACCCAGTACTACAAACCAAACCCAATACTAGGGACCAAACCCAATACTAGGAACAAAACCTAATACTAGGAACCAAACCCAATACTAGGAACCAAACCCAGTACTACAAACCAAACCCAGGACTACAAACCAAACCCAATACTAGGAACCAAACCCAGTACTACAAATCAAACCCAATACTAGGAACCAAACCCAATACTAGGAACCAAACCCAGTACTACAAACCAAACCCAGTACTAATATAATAATATAATATATATACTACAAACCAAACCGAATACTAGGAACCAAACCCAGTACTACAAACCAAACCCAGTACTACAAATCAAACCCAGTACTAGGAACCAAACCCAGTACTACAAACCAAACCCAGTACTACAAACCAAACCCAGTACTAGGAACCAAACCCAGTACTACAAACCAAACCCAATACTAGGAACCAAGCCCAATACTACAAACCAAACCCAATACTAGGAACCAAACCCAATACTAGGAACCAAGCCCAATACTACAAACCAAATCCAATACTACAATCCAAACCCTATTCTAGGAACCAAACCCAGTACTAGGAACCAAACCCAATACTAGGAACCAAACCCAATACTAGGAACCAAACCCAATACTAGGAACCAAACCCAATACTACAAACCAAACCCTATTCTAAGAACCAAACCCAATACTAGGAACCAAACCCAATACTAGGAACCAAACCCAGTACTACAAACCAAACCCAATACTAGGAACCAAACCCAATACTAGGGATCAAACCCAGTACTACAAACAAAACCCAATACTACAAACTAAACCCAATACTAGGAACCAAACACAGTACTAGGAACCAAACCCAGTGCTACAAACCAAACCCAGTACTGCAAACCAAACCCAGTACTACAAATCAAACCCAATACTAGGAACCAAACCCAGTACTATGAAACAAACCCAGTACTACAAACCAAACCCACTACTACAAACCAAAACCAGTACTATGAACCAAACCTAATACCAGGAACAAACCCAGTACTACAAACCAAACCTAATACTAAGGACAAAACCCAATACTAGGAACCAAACCTAAGGTGCCATCATGCCAGGAAGACACAGTGAAGCCAGAATCACGCTCAGTAGCCAAACGTAGTTGTACATTGCAGATAGAAATTCCATGAATAGATCCAACGTGATTCCTTATTCTACATGTCAGAGAGACATGTTTGTTCTACAAAACATATTTCTATCTGAACATTCCAAAACGTTGTGTCCTGCTGAATGCACCCCTACAATGATTAGAGTTTGTCCCCTCCCAGAGGGGTTTGGTCTCCTGGTCTCAGCGGTGTCTTAATGTTCTGTTTACAGCGGTTTAAACGGAGCAGACCTATCTCGCAACCATCTTCAATGAGCTCCTTGTAAACACAGGGCTCTGCCAGCATTTCCAGTTGGCCGGGCCGGGCAGACAGCGTACAGATATGGTAGTTATGATGGAGAAAAAGGAAACGGAGGAGATGTGTGAGAAACAGCCGCTTCACTTGTTTTGTTGTGAGGCAGACGGATAGAGAGTTCCTCTGTTTCCTCCTCGCACACATCCACTGTTTCTATTACGCCATTTCACTGTTTCTGATGCACACATACAGTACATGCAGGCATAGATGAGGAATGGATGGAATTGTATACACCCTTGGCACACACACACACCTCTACAGTCTATCATCCCTACTCGCATCCTATCAACCACACTATCAGAGGGGAGAGAGTTCTTATCCCCTCCATGCCACCTCAGTGCCACTTCCAGCTCCAATAACTCCAATAACTGCCAGATATGGGGAGTATTCAGCAGTATTTGGTTCAGGTTGGGAGTGAGTGAGCAGCTATTTCCCTCTCGTGCTCCCTACTATCTATCTGCACTGAGGAGCACCAACCCTTCACTCCACTCCGACTAGATGGCCCAGGCACTCAAATCATTCATGGATGAATAGGCCTTCACAGATACTTATTCTTCGGAATGAGAACAGACAGACATTTTCTCGCTTACTCTTTCTCCTATCTCCTCTCTCTCTCTGTCTCCCTCTCTCTTTCTCCGATCCTCTCTCTCTCTTTCTCCTATCCCCTCTCTCCATCTCTCTCTCCATCTCTCTCTCCATCTCTCTCTCTCTCTCTCTCTCTCTCTCTCTCTCTCTCTCTCTCTCTCTCTCTCTCTCTCTCTCTCTCTCTCTCTCTCTCTCTCTCTCCAGTCTCTCTCCCTCTTTCTCTCTCTCTCCAGTCTATCTCCCTCTTCCCCTCTCTCTCTCTATCTCTCCCTCTCTCTCTATCTCTCCCTCTCTCTCCCTCTTTCTCTCTCTCTTATCTATCCACTCTCTCTCTCTCTCTCTCTATCCACTCTCTCTCCCATCTATCCACTCTCTCTCCCATCTATCCACTCTCTCTCTCCTATCTATCTCTCTCTCCTATCTATCCACTCTCTCTCCTATCTATCCACTCTCTCTCTCCTATCTATCCACTCTCTCTCCATCTATCCACTCTCTCTCTCTCTCTCTCCTATCTATCCACTCTCTCTCTCTCTCCTATCCACTCTCTCTCCCATCTATCCACTCTCTCTCCCATCTATCCACTATCTCTCCCATCTATCCACTCTCTCTCCCATCTATCCTCTCTCTCTCCTATCTATCCCTCTCTCTCCTATCTATCCACTCTCTCTCTCCTATCTATCCACTCTCTCTCTCTCCTATCTATCTCTCTCTCTCCTATCTATCCCTCTCTCCCTCTCTCTCTCTCCTATCTATCCACTCTCTCTCTCTCTCCTATGTATCCACTCTCTCTCCTATCTATCCACTCTCCCTCTCTCTCCTATCTATCCACTCTCTCTCTCCTATCTATCCACTCTCCCTCTCTCTCCTATCTATCCTCTCTCTCCCATCTATCCACTCTCCCTCTCTCTCCTATCTATCCACTCTCTCCCATCTATCCATCTATCCACTCTCTCTCTCTCTCCTATGTATCCACTCTCTCCTATGTATCCACTCTCTCTCTCCTATGTATCCACTCTCTCTCCCATCTATCCACTCTCTCTCCTATCTATCTATCCACTCTCTCTCTCTCTCCTCTATCCTCTCTCCTCTCTCTCTCTCTATCTCTCTCTCTCTCCTATCTATCTCTCCCTCTCTCTCCTATCTATCCACTCTCTCTCTCTCTCTATCTATCCACTCTCCCTCTCTCTCTATCTATCCACTCTCCCTCTCTCTCCTATCTATCCACTCTCTCTCTCTCTCCTATGTATCTCTCTCTCCTATGTATCCACTCTCTCTCTCCTCTCTCTCTCCCATCTATCCACTCTCTCTCTCTCCTATGTATCTCTCTCTCCCTCTATCCACTCTCTCTCCCATCTATCTCTCTCTCCCATCTATCCACTCTCTCTCCCATCTATCCTCTCTCTCTCTCCCATCTATCCACTCTCTCTCCCATCTATCCACTCTCTCTCTCTCTCTATGTATCCACTCTCTCTCCCATCTATCCACTCTCTCTCCCATCTATCCACTCTCTCTCCCATCTATCCACTCTCTCTCCCATGTCTCTGTCTCTCCAGTCTCTCTCCCTCTTTCTCTCTCTCTCCTATCTCTCTCTCTCTATGTCTCCCTCTCTCTCCCTCTTTCTCTCTCTCTTATCTATCCACCCTCTCTCCCCTCTCTCTCTCTATGTCTCTCTCTCTCCTATCTATCCTCTCTCTCTCTCTCCTATCTATCCACTCTCTCTCCCATCTATCCTCTCTCTCTCTCTCCTATCTATCTCTCTCTCCCATCTATCCACTCTCTCTCCCATCTATCCACTCTCTCTCTCCTATCTATCCACTCTCTCTCCTATCTATCCACTCTCTCTCTCCTATCTATCCACTCTCTCTCTCTCCTATCTATCCACTCTCTCTCCTATCTATCCACTCTCTCTCTCTCTCTCTCTCCTATCTATCCACTCTCTCTCTCTCTCCTATGTATCCACTCTCTCTCCCATCTCTCTCTCTCCCATCTATCCTCTCTCCCATCTATCCCTCTCTCTCCCATCTATCCCTCTCTCTCTCCTATCTATCCACTCTCTCTCCTATCTATCCACTCTCTCTCCTATCTATCTCTCTCTCCTATCTATCCTCTCTCTCTCCTATCTATCCCTCTCTCTCCCTCTCTCTCTCCTATCTATCCACTCTCTCTCTCTCTCCTATGTATCCACTCTCTCTCCTATCTATCCACTCTCTCTCTCTCTCCTATCTATCCACTCTCTCTCCTATCTATACTCCCTCTCTCTCCTATCTATCCCTCTCTCTCTCTCTCCTATCTATCTCTCCCTCTCTCTCTATCTATCCACTCTCTCTCTCTCTCCTGTATCCACTCTCCCTCTCTCTCCTATCTATCCTGTCTCTCTCTCTCTCTCCTATCTATCTCTCCCTCTCTCTCCTATCTATCCACTCTCCCTCTCTCTCCTCTATCCACTCTCCCTCTCTCTCCTATCTATCCACTCTCCCTCTCTCTCCTATCTATCCATCTCTCTCTCTCTCCTATGTATCCACTCTCCTCTCTCTCCTATCTATCCTCTCTCTCTCTCTCTCCTATCTATCCACTCTCTCTCTCTCCTATGTATCCACTCTCTCTCTCTCTCTCTCTCTCTCCCATCTATCCACTCTCTCTCCTATCTATCCACTCTCCTCTCTCTCTCCTATCTATCTCTCTCTCTCTCTCCTATCTATCCACTCTCCCTCTCTCTCTCTATCTATCCTCTCTCTCTCTCTCTCCTATCTATCCACTCTCCCTCTCTCTCCTATCTATCCACTCTCTCTCTCTCCTATCTATCCACTCTCCCTCTCTCTCCTATCTATCTCTCTCCTATCTATCTCTCTCTCTCTCTCCTATGTATCTCTCTCTCCTATGTATCCACTCTCTCTCTCTCTCTATGTATCTCTCTCTATCTATCCACTCTCTCTCTCTCCTATGTATCTCTCTCTCCCATCTATCTCTCTCTCCCATCTATCCACTCTCTCTCCCATCTATCTCTCTCTCCCTCTATCTCTCTCTCTCTCTCCTATGTATCCACTCTCTCTCCCATCTAACCTCTCTCCCATCTATCTCTTCTCCCATCTATCCACTCTCTCTCCCATCTATCCACTCTCTCTCCCATCTATCCACTCTCTCTCCCATCTGTCTCTGTCTCTGTCTCTGTCTCTGTCTCTGTCTCTGTCTCTGTCTCTCTCTCTACTCTCTCTCTATCTCTCTCTCTCTCTCTCTCTCTCTCTCTCTCTCTCTCTCTCTCTCTCTCTCTCTCTCTCTCTCTCTCTCTCTCTCTCTCTCTCTCCTCTCTCTCTCTCTCTCTCTCTCCTATCTATCCACTCTCTCTCTATCTCTCTCTCTCTCTCTCTCTCTCCTCTATCCACTCTCTCTCCTATCTATTCTCTCTCTCTCTCTCTCTCTCTCTCTCTCTCTCTCTCTCTCTCTCTCTCTCTCTCTCTCTCTCTCTCTCTCTCTCTCTCTCTCTCTCTCTCTCCTATCTATCTCTCTCTCCTATCTATCCACTCTCTCTCTCTCTCTCTCTCTCTCTCTCTCTCTCTCTCTCTCTCTCTCTCTCTCTCTCTCTCTCTCTCTCTCTCTCTCTCTCTCTCTCTCTCTCTCTCTCTCCTATCTATCCACTCTCTCTCTATCTATCTCTCTCTCTCTCTCTCTCTCTCTCTCTCTCTCTCTCTCTCTCTCTCTCTCTCTCTCTCTCCTCTCTCTCTCTCTCTCTCTCTCTCTCTCTCTCTCTCTCTCTCTCTCTCTCTCTCTCTCTCTCTCTCTCTCTCTCCTATCTATCTCTCTCTCCTATCTAACCTTTCTCTCTCTCTATCTATCTCTCTCTCCTATCTATCCACTATCTCTCTCTCTCTCTCTATCTATCTATCCTCTCTCTCTCTCTCTCCTATCTATCCACTCTCTCTCCTATCTATCCACTCTCTCTCTCTCTCTCTCTCTCTCTCTCTCTCTCTCTCTCTCTCTCTCTCTCTCTCTCTCTCTCTCTCTCTCTCTCTCTCTCTCTCTCTCTCTCTCTCTCTCTCTCTCTCTCTCTCTCCTATCTAACCTTTCTCTCTCTCCTATCTAACCTTTCTCTCTCTTCTATCTATCCACTCTCTCCCCTATCTATCCACTCTCTCTCCCTCTCTCTCTCCTATCTATCCTCTCTCTCCTATCTATCCACTCTCTCTCCCTCTCTCTCTCCTATCTATCCACTCTCTCTCCTATCTATCCACTCTCTCCCCTTCTCCCCTTTAAAAAGGGCAGACAGAAAAGTCTAAGCATGCAGAGAAAGGAAAGTGTCATGTCAGAATGCTAATTCATTTTTTCAGGAAAAGGTCAAATGCACCAAACTCATTTCTGGAATGAAGCACTCATATTGATTTGACTCATTTTGTTTGCCTGCTGTGAAATGGCAAAGAGTTGAAAACCATCAGAGAATCAGAGGGACATGACACGTCACTACAACTTAAACTACAAGTCCCATGATTCATAGCTGGAGGCGAGCCCTTGGTGACACGCTGCGGTGATGCTGTAATGCAGCCAGGGTTGTGTGTGCACTGCCGCCCTCCTCAGCCATCGTGGGTTATCCATTATGAACCAGCCGGCAGAGAGAGACAGTGAAAGGAAAAGGCCAAGCTAACAGTAACTAGCCTCTATAAATACCCCCAGAATCACACGCATGAGGTGTGGAGCTATTTTTTATTACATTGGTGTGATAAAACACACACGCGGCCACCGCCTGGGTCTCCTGACTCGACACACGTGCACGCTCATCCCTAACCTCTGTGCTCGGCGGCCCTCTGTCTAAATCAGAGTGATGACTTCCCTTGCTGCTCTGCTTTTCATTAACTAAACGCTGTGTTTCACACACGGGCCAAATGGGAAGGTGAGGCGGGCAGTGTGTGTGTGTGTGTGTGTGTGTGTGTGTGTGTGTGTGTGTGTGTGTGTGTGTGTGTGTGTGTGTGTGTGTGTGTGTGTGTGTGTGTGTGTGTGTGTGTGTGTGTGTGTGTGTGTGTGTGTGTGTGCGTGTGCGTGTGCGTGTGCGTGTGCGTGTGCGTGTGCGTGTACTAAGCAGGTAGGCAGGCAGACAGGCTGGAGATTGAGAATTAACCCTGATGGTCGTAGAGGCATGCTCTCTCTCTTTCTCCTTCACTCTCTCTCACTCTTCACCTCTCTCTTTCTCCTTCACTCTCTATCGCTGCGGGCATCGCAGCGGGCATTGACACAGCAGGCTTCACCCTCTGAGTCACTTCCCAAGCCATTACCGGCCAGGTCTTCACTTCTCATTTTTCCGCACGCCTTTCTGGACATAACAGGCAAATAGCCTTCTCTCTCTGCCATCCTCCCCTGCCCGCCTTACCCCCTATCTACCTCCTCCACCCCCCTACCGCTATTCACGCCCTTTCCAAAAGGATGGAGGGGAAATTGGAATTTTGACAGAGGTCTCAGCAAATCAGAGCACAAAGTCATTACCAGAACGAGACACAAGGGAAACAACGGGTAGCCTCTGTGAGCGAGAGATGGGGAGGATGAGGGAGAAGAGAGGACAGAGGGGGAGAAGAGAGGAGAGAGGGGGGAGAAGAGAGGAGAGAGGGGGGAGAAGAGAGGAGAGATGTTTCCCATGCCAATGAAGCCCCTCGAATTGAGATACAAACCCTCTCCTACATCTTGCATCTGCAAAGCAGGTTTAATCACAAAGACAAGGCGTACTGAGTTGGCATCTTTGAAGGAGATCTATCATAACCTCCCAAGGGACCATAGTACACTAGGATGGGTCACGTAATCATACTAGTATATTCAATCACCTGTATTTCTGCCTATTGTGACTATTGTGACTCTTCCTCAGTGCTCTGTAGGTCACATAGTGAAGGTAGAGATGTATTATTCCATAGACACGTGTCACACAAGAAGACAGCACTATAGCTACATGCATTCTTCATCTATGGATGGAACACCCACTGCTGCCATGGCAACCCCCGAACAGTCCACGGCGGTGGCTCTGTGTTGAGGAACACAGAATGTCCTGGTTCTTTGGTCAGAACACTTAGGACACAGGACTGGTTCTATTATGTACCCAGTGTGTCTGTGTCTCTGTGTTGTAGAGTGGTTGTGTTTATGTTATGTACCCAGTGTGTCTGTGTCTCTGTGTTGTAGAGTGGTTGTGTTTATATTATGTACCCAGTGTGTCTGTTTCTCTGTGTTGTAGAGTGGTTGTGTTTATGTTATGTATCCAGTGTCTCTGTGTTGTAGAGTGGTTGTGTTTATGTTATGTACCCAGTGTGTCTGTGTCTCTGTGTTGTAGAGTGGTTGTGTTTAT
>NW_025746688.1:0-30000 GCF_021184085.1 Oncorhynchus gorbuscha
ACACACACACACACACACACACACACACACACACACACACACACACACACACACACACACACACACACACACACACACACACACACACACACACACACACACACACACACACACACACACACACACACACACACACACACACACACGTGTTAGGTATGGCTAGTTTTTAATGAAGCCTTCTAATGGTGCTCCCCGGCCCCTGGTACAGTGCTACTCACCCTGCATTTGGGGGTCAGCCACGCCTGGCTGGGGCTGGTAGTACTGTTCACACAGAGCTGCCAGGGCTGACACTGCAGCCTCCTATAGGGGGGAGGACCACATTACACATTAACCATTATACAAAGTATTCAGACCCCTTGACTTTTTCCACATTTTGTTATGTTACAGCCTTACTCTAAAATATATTAAATAAATAAAAATCCTCAGCAATCTAAACACAATACCTCATACTGACAAAGCGAAAACAGTTTTTTTTTTTAGAAATGTTAGCAAATTCATATATATTTTTAACTTGAATGTCATATTTAAATAAGTATTCAGACCCTTTGCTATGAGACTTGACATTTTGCTCAGCTACATCCTGTTTCCATTGATCATCCTTGAGATGTTTAATTGGGGTCCACCGGTGGGAAATTCAATTGATTGGTCATCATTAGGAAAGGCACACATCTGTCTATATAAGGTCCCACAGTTGACAGTGCTTGTCAGAGCCAAAACCAAGTCATGAGGTCGAAAGAATAGTCCATAGAGCTCCAAGACAGGATTGTGTCGAGCCACAAAAGTCTGGGGAAGGGTACAAAAAAACTGTGTAGCATTGAAGGTCCCCAAGAACACAGTGGTCTCCATCATTCTTAAATAGGAGAAGTTTGGAACCCTCAAGACTCTTCCTAGATCTGGCTTCCCGGCCAAACTGAGCAATCTGGGGACAAGGGCCTTGGTCAGGGAGGTGACCAAGAACCCGATGGTCACTCTGACAGAGCTCCAGAGTTCCTCTGTGGAGATGGGAGAACCTTCCAGAAGGATAACAATCTCTGCAGCACTCTACCAATCAGGCCTTTATGTTAGAGTGGCCAGATGGAAGCCACTCCTCAGTGAAAGGCACATGACAGCCCGCTTGGAATTTGCCATAAGGCACCTAAAGACTCTCAGACCATGAGAAACAAGATTCTCTGGTCTGATGAAACCAAGATTAAACTCTTTGGCCTGAATGCCAAGCTTCACGTCTGGGGAAACCTGGCACCATCCCTACGGTGAAGCATGGTGGTGGCAGCATCATGCTGTGGGGGTGTTTTCTAGCGACAGTGAGCGGGAGACTAGTCCGGATCGAGGCAAAGATGAACGGAGCAAAGTACAGAGATACACTTGATGAAAACCTGCTCCAGAGCGCTCAGGACCTCAGACTGGGGCGAAGGTTCACGTTCCAACAGGACAACGACCCTAAGCACACAGCCAAGACAACAATGAAGTGGCTTTAGGACAAGAGTCTCTGAATGTCCTTGAGTGAGACCAGCAAACCCCGGACTTGAACCTGATCGAACATCTCTGGAAGACCTGAAAATAGCTGTGCAGCTGACACTCCCCATTCAACCTGACAGAGCTGAAAGGTCTGCAGAGCAAGAATAGGAGAAACTCCCAATGTAGGTATATGATGTCATTATGGGATATTGTGCATTAGATTTGATGAGAACAAGCATATTTAGTAATATTAGAATAAGGCTGTAGAAAGTAACAAAATGTGGGAAAAGTCAAGGGTCTGATTACATTAAAGAATGCACATATATATGGTCTATGTCCATGAGTTCTCTCTCTGTCTATCTCTATAATCTGTCATAGATCCTGAAAAGTCAAAGTCTGATAACATTATGAATGCACTGTATATATGGTCTATGTCAATGAGGTTTTCTCTCTGTCTATCTCTCTATAATCTGTCATAGATCCTGAAAAGTCAAGGGGTCTGAATACTTTCCAAAGGACTACAAATGTAAATCCCACAAAAAGGGATTCACAATATGGTTAGGGTTAGAGGTTAGGTTTAATTGTTAGGGTTAGTGGTTAGGGTTAAGGTAGTGGTTAGGGTTAGTGGTTAAGGTAATGGTTAGGGTTAGTGGTAATGGTTAGTGGTTACAGTAGTGGTTAGGGTGGTTAGGGTTAAGGCAATGGTTAGGGTTAGTGGTTAGGGGGTTAATGGTTAGGGTTAGAGTTAAGGTAATGGTTGGGGTTGTGGTTAGAATGGTTAGGCCAGAGGTTAGGTTTAACAGTTAGGGTTAGTGGTTAGGGCTAAGGTAATGGTTAGGGGTTACGTAATGGTTAGGTTAGGGCCAAGGTCATGGTGGTTAGTGGTTAGGGTCGGTGATTAGGGTTAAGGTAATGGTTAGGTTTAACAGTTAGGTTAAGGTAATGGTTAGGGGTTAGTGGTTAGGTAATGGTTAGGGTTAGTGGTTAGGTAATGGTTAGGGTTGGGGTTAAGGTAATGGTTAGGGTTAGTGGTAATGGTTGGGGTAATGGTTAGGGTAATGGTTAGGGTTAAGGTAATGGTTAGGGTTAGTGGTTGTGGGTAATGGTTAGGGGCAGTGGTTAGGGTTAGTGGTTAGGCAGTGGTTAGGGTAATGGTTAGGTAATGGTTAGGGTTAGGTAATGGTTAGGTAATGGTTATGGTTAGGGTAATGGCTATGGTTAGTGGTTAGGCAGTGGTTAGGGTTAGTGGTTAGGGTTAGTGGTTAGGCAATGGGTTGAGGTTAATGGTTAGGTAGTGGTTAGGGTAGTGGTTAGGGTAGTGGTTAGGTTAGGGGTTAGGGTTAGGTAGTGGTTAGGGCCAGTGGTTAGGGTAGTGGTTAGGGTTGGTGGTTAGGGTAGTGGTTAGGGTTAGTGGTTAGGGTTAGTGGTTGGGCCAGTGGTTGGCAGTGGCCAGGGCCAGTGGTTAGGCAGTGGCTAGGCTAGTGGTCAGGGCAGTGGCTAGGGCAGTGGCCAGGCAGGGCTTAGGCATGGTTAGGGCCAGTGGTCAGGCAGTGGTTAGGGCCAGTGGCCAGGGCAGTGGTTAGGGTAGGTTAGGCAGCGGTTAGGTAATGGCCAGGCAACGGCCAGGCCAATGGTTAGGTTAGTGGTTAGTAATAGGCTAGTGGCCAGGCCAGTGGTTAGGGGCCAGTGGCCAGGGCAGTGGCCAGGCTTGAGTGGTTAGGGCAAATGGCTAGGCAGGTTAGGCTAGTGGTTAGGTAGTGGTTAGGGTAATGGCCAGGGCCAGTGGTTAGGCAGTGGCCAGGCCAGTGGTTAGGGCAAATGGTTAGGGCCAGTGGTTAGGTAATGGCCAGGTAATGGGTTAGGGCCAGTGGCCAGGGCTAGTGGTTAGGCCAGTGGCCAGGGCCAGTGGTTAGGGGCAGTGGTTAGGTAGTGGTAGTGGCCAGGGTTAGTGGCTAGGCAGTGGCCAGGGGCAGTGGTTAGGCTAGTGGGTTAGGGCCAGTGGCCTAAGGCAGTGGTAGGTTAGGCAGGCGGTTAGGGGCAGTGGCTAGGCAGTGGTTAGGCAGTGGTTAAGGCAGTGAATTAGCTTAGCGGTTAGGCAGTGGTTAGGCAGTGGTTAGGCAGTGGCCAGGCAGTGGCCAGGCAGTGGCCAGGCAGTGGCTAGGGCAGTGGTTAGGCAGTGGCTTAGGGTTAGTGGTTAGGGCTAGTGGCCAGGCAGTGGCTAGGGGTTGAGTGGTTAGGCCAGTGGCCAGGGCCAGTGGTTAGGCCAGTGGCCAGGTTAGTGGTTAGGGTAGTGGTTAGGGTAATGGTTAGGGTTAGTGGTTAGGGGTTAGTGGTTAGGTTATGGTTAGGGTAATGGTTAGGGCAGTGGTTAGGCAGTGGTTAGGCAGTGGTTAGGTAGTGGTTAGGGTAGTGGTTAGGTAGTGGTTAGGTAGTGGTTAGGCTAGTGGTTGGGCAATGGTTAGGGCAGTGGTTAGGGTAGTGGTTAGGGCCAGTGGTTAGGGTTAGTGGTTAGGGCAATGGTTAGGGTTAGCGGTTAGGCAGTGGTTAGGGTTAGTGGTTAGGGTTAGTGGTTAGGGTTAGTGGTTAGGCAGGGTTAGGGTTAGTGGTTAGGGTTAGTGGTTAGGGTTAATGGTTAGGTAGTGGTTAGGGTTAGTGGTTAGGTAGTGGTTAGGGCTAGTGGTTAGGCAGTGGCTAGGTTAGTGGTTAGGCAGTGGTTGGGTAGTGGTTAGGTAGTGGTTAGGGGTTAAAGGATGTAGGGGTACTGTACCTTGATACCGTCCCTGGTCCAGGTGAGATGAGGTGGAGGCAGGTGGTTAGGCCACTGCCAGCCAGCTGAAACAGACAGGGTTTAGTGGTTATGACGGGTCAGTGGTCTGAACAGTACAGACAGGGTTTACTGGTTATGAGGGTCAGTGGTCTGAACAGTACAGACAGGGTTTACTCTGTTATGACGGTCAGTGGTCTGAACAGTACAGACAGGGTTTAGGTGAGATGAGGTGGAGGCTCAGTACAGACAGGGTTTACTCAGTTATGACAGGTCAGCTGAAACAGACAGGGTTTACTCTGTTATGACGGGTCAGTGGTCTGAACAGTACAGACAGGGTTTACTCTGTTATGACGGGTCAGTGGTCTGAACAGTACAGACAGGGTTTACTCTGTTATGACGGGTCAGTGGTCTGAACAGTACAGACAGGGTTTACTCTGTTATGACGGGTCAGTGGTCTGAACAGTACAGACAGGGTTTACTCTGTTATGACGGGTCAGTGGTCTGAACAGTACAGACAGGGTTTACTCTGTTATGACGGGTCAGTGGTCTGAACAGTACAGACAGGGTTTACTCTGTTATGATTTGGTCAGTGGTCTGAACAGTACAGACAGGGTTTACTCTGTTATGACGGGTCAGTGGTCTGAACAGTACAGACAGGGTTTACTCTGTTATGACGGGTCAGTGGTCTGAACAGTACAGACAGGGTTTACTCTGTTATGACGGGTCAGTGGTCTGAACAGTACAGACAGGGTTTACTCTGTTATGACGGGTCAGTGGTCTGAACAGTACAGACAGGGTTTACTCTGTTATGACGGGTCAGTGGTCTGAACAGTACAGACAGGGTTTACTCTGTTATGACGGGTCAGTGGTCTGAACAGTACAGACAGGGTTTACTCTGTTATGAAGGGTCAGTGGTCTGAACAGTACAGACAGGGTTTACTCTGTTATGACGGGTCAGTGGTCTGAACAGTACAGACAGGGTTTACTCTGTTATGACGGGTCAGTGGTCTGAACAGTACAGACAGGGTTTACTCTGTTATGACGGGTCAGTGGTCTGAACAGTATCCCAGGGTTTACTCTGTTATGACGGGTCAGTGGTCTGAACAGTACAGACAGGGTTTACTCTGTTATGACGGGTCAGTGGTCTGAACAGTACAGACAGGGTTTACTCTGTTATGACGGGTCACGGTCTGAACAGTACAGACAGGGTTTACTCTGTTATGACGGGTCAGTGGTCTGTCCCTCCTGGCTCTAGCAGGAGTGGTTTGTCCATTATTATCCCATCTCTGAAAACACATCAACAGGGTTTACATGACTCATTGGGGAACCCTGCTAGATGGAGTAATCAGCTACGGTCTGAATATAAACGATACATCTATTGGGAACCCTCAGCTAGCTGGAGTAAGACAGGGTTCAGCTACGGTCTGAATATCAACGAACATCTATTGGGGAACCCTGCTAGATGGAGTAATCATTCAGACAGGGTCTGAATATCAACGATGACATCTATTGGGAACCCTGCTAGATGGAGTACTCATTCAGCTACGGTCTGAATATCAACGATACAGACAGGGGAACCCTGATGGGTCAGTGGTCTGAACAGTAATCATTCAGCTACGGTCTGAATATCAACAGGGTACATCTATTGGGGAACCCTGCTGAACGGAGTAATCATTCAGGGTTTACGGTCTGAATATCAACGATACATCTATTGGGGAACCCTGCTAGACTGGGTTTACTCATTCAGCGGGTCACGGTCTGAATATCAACGATACATCTATTGGGAACCCTGCTAGATGGAGTAATCAGTCAGCTAGGGTCTGAATATCAACGTCATCTGGTTGGGGAACCCTGACAGGGAGTAATCATTCAGCTACGGTCTGAATATCAGACGGGTTTACATCTGTTGGGAACCCTGCTAGATGGAGTAATCATTCAGCTAGGGTCTGAATATCAACGATACATCTATTGGGAACCCTACAGACAGGAGTAATCATTCAGCTACGGTCTGAATATCAACAGGGTTTACATCTATTGGGAACCCTACAGACATGGGTTTAATCATTCAGCTACGGTCTGAATATCAACAGATACATCTATTGGGAACCCTGCTCAGTGGTCTGAATCATTCAGCACGGTCTGAATATCAATGATACATCTATTGGGAACCCTGCAGACAGGAGTAATCATTCAGCTCACGGTCTGAATATCAGACAGGGTTTACATCTATTGGGGAACCCTGAACTAGATGGAGTAATCATTCAGATTTGGGTACGGTCTGAATATCAACGATACATCTATTGGGGAACCTCAGATGGAGTGAACAGTCAGCTACAGGGTTTACTGAATATCAACGTCAGTGGTCTGGGGAACCCTGCTAGATGGAGTAATCATTCAGCTACAGTGGTCTGAATATCAACAGGGTTACATCTATTATGACGGGAACCCTGCTACATGGAAGTAATCATTCAGCTACGGTCTGAATATCAGCGGGTCATGGTCTGAACACTACAGACAGGGTTTACCATTATGACTAGTGGTCTGAACAGTCAGACAGATTTACATCTGTTATGACGGGAACAGTGGTCTGAACAGGAGTAATCATTTACTACTGTCTGAATATCAACGATACATCTATTGGGAACCCTGCTAGATGGAGTAATCATTCAGCTACGGGTCTGAATATCAACGATACATCTGTTGGGAACCCTACAGATGGAGTAATCATTCAGCTAGGGTCTGAATATCAACTGAACATCTATTGACAGGGTTACCTGCTAGACGGGTAATCATTCAGTCTGAACAGTCTGAATATCAACGTTACATCTGTTGGGGAACCCTGCAGCTGGAGTAATCATTCAGCACGGTTGAATATCAACGATACATCTATTGGGGAACCCTGCTAGATGGAGTAATCTGTTCAGCTCACGGTCTGAATATCAACGGGTACATCTATTGGGAACCCTGCTAGATGGTGTAATCATTCAGCTACGGTCTGAATATCAACGATACATCTATTGGGAACCCTGCTAGATGGAGTAATCATTCAGCTACGGTCTGAATATCAACGATACATCTATTGGGGAACCCTGATGGAGTAATCTCAGCTACAGTCTGAATATCAACGATACATCATTGGGAACCCTACAGCAGGGTACTCATTCAGCGTGGTCAGTGGTCTGAATATCAACAGGGTTTATCTATTGGGGAACCAGCTGGTCTGAACATGGAGAACAGGGTAATCTGTTCAGCTGCTAGATGGAGTAATCAGGGTCTGAATATCAACGATACATCTATTGGGGAACCCTGCTAGCTGGAGTAATCATTCAGCTACGGTCTGAATATCAACGATACATCTATTGGGGAACCCTGCTACATGGAAATTCAATCATTCAGCTACGGTCTGAATATCAACGATACATCTATTGGGGAACCCTGCTACATGGAGTAATCATTCAGCTACGGTCTGAATATCAACGATACATCTATTGGGGAACCCTGCTAGCTGGAGTAATCATTCAGCTACGGTCTGAATATCAACGATACATCTATTGGGAACCCTGCTAGATGGAGTAATCATTCAGCTACGGTCTGAATATCAACGATACATCTATTGGGGAACCCTGCTAGCTGGAGTAATCATTCAGCTACGGTCTGAATATCAACGATACATCTATTGGGAACCCTGCTAGATGGAGTAATCATTCAGCTACGGTCTGAATATCAACGATACATCTATTGGGGAACCCTGCTAGATGGAGTAATCATTCAGCTACGGTCTGAATATCAACGATACATCTATTGGGGAACCCTGCTAGATGGAGTAATCATTCAGCTACGGTCTGAATATCAACGA
Organism: Oncorhynchus gorbuscha; assembly: GCF_021184085.1. Taxonomy (NCBI): domain Eukaryota; kingdom Metazoa; phylum Chordata; class Actinopteri; order Salmoniformes; family Salmonidae; genus Oncorhynchus; species Oncorhynchus gorbuscha. The sequence continues at coordinate 8,079 of NW_025746688.1, forward strand.
TACATCTATTGGGGAACCCTGCTAGATGGAGTAATCATTCAGCTACGGTCTGAATATCAACGATACATCTATTGGGGAACCCTGCTAGATGGAGTAATCATTCAGCTACGGTCTGAATATCAACGATACATCTATTGGGGAACCCTGCTAGCTGGAGTAATCATTCAGCTACGGTCTGAATATCAACGATACATCTATTGGGGAACCCTGCTAGATGGAGTAATCATTCAGCTACGGTCTGAATATCAATGATACATCTATTGGGGAACCCTGCTAGCTGGAGTAATCATTCAGCTACGGTCTGAATATCAACGATACATCTATTGGGGAACCCTGCTAGATGGAGTAATCATTCAGCTACGGTCTGAATATCAACGATACATATATTGGGGAACCCTGCTAGATGGAGTAATCATTCAGCTACGGTCTAAATATCAACGATACATCTATTGGGGAACCCTGCTAGATGGAGTAATCATTCAGCTACGGTCTGAATATCAACGATAGGAAAACTCACTGATGAACCCTGCGTCGTTGAACGGCATCTTGAGAGGGACATGTTCTCAATGAGAGATCAGACTGAGAGGAGTAATCATCATCAGCTCACCACCAAAACCCTACACAGACAGGACACAACAACAATGAGAGAACAGACTGCAGGCCTCATCAGCTCACCACCAAAAACCCCTACACAGACAGGACACAACAACAATGAGAGAACAGACTGCAGGTCTCATCAGCTCACCACCAAACCCCTACAGACAGGACACAGACAGGGACACAACAACAATGAGAGAACAGACTGCAGGCCTCATCAGCTCACCACCAAAACCCCTACACAGACAGGACACAACAACAATGAGAGAACAGACTGCAGGCCTCATCAGCTCACCACCAAAACCCCTACACAGACAGGACACAGCAACAATGAGAGAACAGACTGCAGGCCTCATCAGCTCACCACCAACACCCTACACAGACAGGACACAGACAGGACACAGACAGGACACAGACAGGACACAGACAGGACACAGACAGGACACAACAACAACTATCTGTTGAGGTCGCACAACATTTGGTCTGAAACCTTAGAGGCATTCCATTTAAAAATATATCAATAATAATAATCTGAAACAGTCTAAAAAAGAATGAGTAATATTTCAAAATAAATAATCAATAATCAATAATAATAATAATCAGAAACAGTCTAAAAAGAATGAGTAAATGTGTAAAGTAACAGACTGACCTGTACTGCTTTCGGTCAAATAGCTGGAAGACAAAACAAACACATGACGACATGTTTAGAGACGAACAGACTGGAGATTTACAACTTTAAAACACAAACAATATGTACCTGTGTTGGTGCAACGGACTCACTGAGATATAGGTACATGTTAATGCTGTCTATGTTGGTACAACTGACTCACTGAGATAGGTACATGTTAATGTTGGTACAACTGACTCACTGAGATAGGTACATGTTAATGTTGGTACAACTGACTCACATTTACTGATTCACTGATAGGTACATGTTAATGTTGGTACAACTGACTCACTGAGGTAGGTACATGTTAATGTTGGTACAACTGACTCACTGAGGTAGGTACATGTTAATGTTGGTGTCACTGATGGTACATGTTAATGTTGGTACAACTGACTCACTGAGATAGGTACATGTTAATGTTGGTACAACTGACTCACTGAGGTAGGTACATGTTAATGTTGGTACAACTGACTCACTGAGATAGGTACATGTTAATGTTGGTGAGGTAGGTACATGTTAATGTTGGTACAACTGACTCACTGAGGTAGGTACATGTTAATGTTGGTCAATGTTGGTTAATGTTGGTACAACTGACTCACTGAGGTAGGTACATGTTAATGTTGGTACAACTGACTCACTGAGATACATGGTTGGTACAACTGACTCACTGAGATAGGTACATGTTAATGTTGGTACAACTGACTCACTGAGATAGGTACATGTTAATGTTGGTACAACTGACTCACTGAGATAGGTACATGTTAATGTTGGTACAACTGACTCACTGAGATAGGTACATGTTGGACCATCCATACGTAGAATGTATGCACACATGACTGTAAGTCGCTTTGGATAAAAGCGTCTGCTAAATGCCATATATTATTATATATTATATTATTAATGTTGGTACAACTGACTCACTGAGGTAGGTACATGTTAATGTTGGTACAACTGACTCACTGAGGTAGGTACATGTTAATGTTGGTACAACTGACTCACTGAGGTAGGTACATGTTAATGTTGTCTATGTTGGTACAACTGACTCACTGAGGTAGGTACATGTTAATGTTGGTACAACTGACTCACTGAGATAGGTACATGTTAATGTTGGTACAACTGACTCACTGAGGTAGGTACATGTTAATGTTGGTACAACTGACTCACTGAGGTAGGTACATGTTAATGTTGTCTATGTTGGTGCAACTGACTCACTGAGGTAGGTACATGTTAATGTTGTCTATGTTGGTACAACTGACTCACTGAGGTAGGTACATGTTAATGTTGGTACAACTGACTCACTGAGGTAGGTACATGTTAATGTTGTCTATGTTGGTACAACTGACTCACTGAGGTAGGTACATGTTAATGTTGGTACAACTGACTCACTGAGATAGGTACATGTTAATGTTGGTACAACTGACTCACTGAGGTAGGTACATGTTAATGTTGGTACAACTGACTCACTGAGATAGGTACATGTTAATGTTGGTACAACTGACTCACTGAGGTAGGTACATGTTAATGTTGGTACAACTGACTCACTGAGGTAGGTACATGTTAATGTTGTCTATGTTGGTGCAACTGACTCACTGAGGTAGGTACATGTTAATGTTGTCTATGTTGGTACAACTGACTCACTGAGGTAGGTACATGTTAATGTTGGTACAACTGACTCACTGAGGTAGGTACATGTTAATGTTGGTACAACTGACTCACTGAGATAGGTACATGTTAATGTTGTCTATGTTGGTACAACTGACTCACTGAGGTAGGTACATGTTAATGTTGTCTATGTTGGTGCAACTGACTCACTGAGGTAGGTACATGTTAATGTTGGTACAACTGACTCACTGAGGTAGGTACATGTTAATGTTGGTACAACTGACTCACTGAGGTAGGTACATGTTAATGTTGGTACAACTGACTCACTGAGGTAGGTACATGTTAATGTTGGTACAACTGACTCACTGAGGTAGGTACATGTTAATGTTGGTACAACTGACTCACTGAGATAGGTACATGTTAATGTTGGTACAACTGACTCACTGAGGTAGGTACATGTTAATGTTGTCTATGTTGGTACAACTGACTCACTGAGGTAGGTACATGTTAATGTTGGTACAACTGACTCACTGAGGTAGGTACATGTTAATGTTGGTACAACTGACTCACTGAGGTAGGTACATGTTAATGTTGGTACAACTGACTCACTGAGGTAGGTACATGTTAATGTTGGTACAACTGACTCACTGAGGTAGGTACATGTTAATGTTGGTACAACTGACTCACTGAGGTAGGTACATGTTAATGTTGGTACAACTGACTCACTGAGGTAGGTACATGTTAATGTTGGTACAACTGACTCACTGAGGTAGGTACATGTTAATGTTGGTACAACTGACTCACTGAGGTAGGTACATGTTAATGTTGGTACAACTGACTCAGGTGAATGGTCAACACTTTTTGACAACATGTATGTGAGTGAAGACATTGAAGGAGAGAAAGAGGGCAAGAGAGAGAGACAGGCGGGGGGGTAGTGAGAGAGAGAGAGAGAGAGAGACAGACGGGGGGGTGGGGGGTAGTGAGAGACAGAGAGAGACAGACAGATGGGGGGGTAGTGAGAGACAGAGAGAGACAGACGGGGGGTAGTGAGAGACAGACGGGGGGTAGTGAGAGACAGACAGACGGGTAGTGAGAGACAGAGAGAGACAGACGGGGGGTAGTGAGAGACAGAGAGACAGACGGGGGGTAGTGAGAGACAGAGAGAGACAGACGTGGGGGTAGTGAGAGACAGAGAGAGACAGACGTGGGGGTAGTGAGAGACAGAGAGAGACAGACGTGGGGGTAGTGAGAGACAGAGAGAGACAGACGTGGGGGTAGTGAGAGACAGAGAGAGACAGACGTGGGGGTAGTGAGAGACAGAGAGAGACAGACGTGGGGGTAGTGAGAGACAGAGAGAGACAGACGGGGGGTAGTGAGAGACAGAGAGAGACAGACGTGGGGGTAGTGAGAGACAGAGAGAGACAGACGGGGGGTAGTGAGAGACAGAGAGAGACAGACGGGGGGGGTAGTGAGAGACAGAGAGAGACAGACGGGGGGTAGTGAGAGACAGAGAGAGACAGACGGGGGGGTAGTGAGAGACAGAGAGAGACAGACGGGGGGTAGTGAGAGACAGAGAGAGACAGACGGGGGGTAGTGAGAGACAGAGAGAGACAGACGGGGGGGGTAGTGAGAGACAGAGAGAGACAGACGGGGGGGTAGTGAGAGACAGAGAGAGACAGACGGGGGGGTAGTGAGAGACAGACGGGGGGTAGTGAGAGACAGAGAGAGACAGACGGGGGGTAGTGAGAGACAGAGAGAGACAGACGGGGGGGTAGTGAGAGACAGAGAGAGACAGACGTGGGGGTAGTGAGAGACAGAGAGAGACAGACGTGGGGGTAGTGAGAGACAGAGAAAAAGAGAGAGAGTAACAAGCGAGAAGTGAACTAACCCTCTGGTGAATACTCTTGAGTCCATCCACACAGTCTGAAGAGATGAGCTCTGTCACCGGTCTACAATCCAGTACAATACAATGTTACTGTCCACAGCGAACAGCAGAACTGTTCAACACCCCCCAGACAGCACATATCTCACACACAGTCGGGGCTACGAGAGAGATAGAGACGGTCAATGACTTTATAGGATTTAAGATTTAGATGCACGATTGTAAAGTGGCTGTTCCACTGGATGTCATAAGGTGAATGCACCAATTTGTAAGTCGCTCTGGATAAGAGCGTCTGCTAAATGACTTAAATGTAATGTAAATAGGAGCCAAGGGCTTCAGTCAAATCAGGAAGTGAAATCATGGGTCGATGTGCCAAACAGAGAAACCCACACACTGCTCTTTATTAAGCTCTACGTATGAGACCGATTCGTAAAGATTATTAAAGCTTATTAAAGAGCAGTGATACTATCAAGAGCAGTGTGTGGGTTTCTTTATGTTTTTATTCTCATGTTATTCAACTTTTACCAGGCACCTGCAGAAACAGATCGCTCAGATGTGCCAGTGCCTTTTGAACAACGTTCATGTGGTTTTCCTATAAGTGATTGGCTGGTTGAGAGGTGAGGTTGCAGTACCTGTTGTTCTGATTGGCCAGCTTGTAGAGGGCGTGGCTGATCTCGGCAGATGCCAGAATGGCGCCGTGGCGACTGTGGAGATCAATGCCCAGCGCTATGGGCAGCAGCTGAGGCATAACTGAAAATACAACCATCAAAATATAAAATGTCATTTTAACTCAATTATTGTATGTGTCTTTTCATTCTTTGACAGAACATCAACAGTCTGCACAGGTGTGTGTGTGGTTCATTTATTTGAATATAACCTGAATGATTTGAGGCCAGGCTGGTCTGCCTGTAATGACACAGCCTCCGGGTACACGTCTATGACATCGACATAGTTTCAAATCTGGCCTATTGCCCTTTGACCTCTCTCTGTGTGTTCATTATAAAACACATAAATCATTCAATAATGACAAGACAGATGAAAAGACCCAGACACAACAACAGTGACTGCAGATGAACACACCCAGTCTATTCCACAGTAAGACAACGTGTTGTGTTACAGCAGGTTGGTGAACAGTGACTACAGATGAACACACCCAATCTATTCCACAGTAAGACAATGTGTTGCGTTAGAGCAGGTAGGTGAACAGTAACTGCAGATGAACACACCCAGTCTATTCCACAGTAAGACAATGTGTTGTGTTAGAGCAGGTTGGTGAACAGTGACTACAGATGAACACACCCAATCTATTCCACAGTAAGACAATGTGTTGCGTTAGAGCAGGTAGGTGAACAGTAACTGCAGATGAACACACCCAGTCTATTCCACAGTAAGACAACGTGTTGTGTTAGAGCAGGTAGGTGAACAGTGACTACAGATGAACACACCCAGTCCATTCCACAGTAAGACAACGTGTTGTGTTACAGCAGGTAGGGAACAGTGACTACAGATGAACACACCCAATCTATTCCACAGTAAGACAACGTGTTGTGTTAGAGCAGGTAGGGAACAGTGACTACAGATGAACACACCCAGTCTATTCCACAGTAAGACAACGTGTTGTGTTAGAGCAGGTAGGTGAACAGTGACTGCAGATGAACACACCCAGTCCATTCCACAGTAAGACAACGTGTTGTGTTAGAGCAGGTAGGGAACAGTGACTACAGATGAACACAGTCTATTCCACAGTAAGACAACGTGTTGTGTTAGAGCAGGTAGGTGAACAGTGACTACAGATGAACACACCCAGTCTATTCCACAGTAAGACAACGTGTTGTGTTAGAGCAGGTAGGTGAACAGTGACTACAGATGAACACACCCAGTCTATTCCACAGTAAGACAACGTGTTGTGTTAGAGCAGGTAGGGAACAGTGACTACAGATGAACACACCCAGTCTATTCCACAGTAAGACAACGTGTTGTGTTAGAGCAGGTAGGTGAACAGTGACTACAGATGAACACACCCAGTCCATTCCACAGTAAGACAACGTGTTGTGTTACAGCAGGTAGGGAACAGTGACTACAGATGAACACACCCAATCTATTCCACAGTAAGACAACGTGTTGTGTTAGAGCAGGTAGGGACCAGTGACTACAGATGAACACACCCAGTCTATTCCACAGTAAGACAACGTGTTGTGTTACAGCAGGTAGGTGAACAGTGACTACAGATGAACACACCCAGTCCATTCCACAGTAAGACAACGTGTTGTGTTAGAGCAGGTAGGGAACAGTGACTACAGATGAACACACCCAGTCCATTCCACAGTAAGACAACGTGTTGTGTTAGAGCAGGTAGGGAACAGGACCAATGACGTAGCTCACCTGTTGTGGCCATATAATCAGGTGCTTGAGGCGTCAGATTGTGCAAAGCCTTTGTCGCCAGCTGTCGAATCACCCTGCAAAACAACAGATACACAAGCAGAGGACAATTCCACTTTCTCCATTACATACAATGGCTTTTACTCTAATAGGCTACACACAGTACCAACTCTAATAGGCTACACACAGTACCAACTCTAATAGGCTACACACAGTACCAACTCTAATAGGCTACACACAGTACCAACTCTAATAGGCTACACACAGTACCAACTCTAATAGGCTACACACAGTACCAACTCTAATAGGCTACACACAGTACCAACTCTAATAGGCTACACACAGTACCAACTCTAATAGGCTACACACAGTACCAACTCTAATAGGCTACACACAGTACCAACGCTTTAATGGCAACAGGCTGGCATACGGACATACCACTTGGGACAAACACAGAAGACAAATACTAACTTGAGGTGTGCTTGATTTAGCTTCTGGGACTATTCCATTGGTTTAGCTTCTGGGACTATTCCATTGGTTTAGCTTCTGGGACTATTCCATTGGTTTAGCTTCTGGGACTATTCCATTGGTTTAGCTTCTGGGACTATTCCATTGGTTTAGCTTCTGGGACTATTTCATTGGTTTAGCTTCTGGGACTATTTCATTGGTTTAGCTTCTGGGACTATTCCATTGGTTTAGCTTCTGGGACTATTCCATTGGTTTAGCTTCTGGGCCTATTCCATTGGTTTAGCTTCTGGGACTATTCCATTGGTTTAGCTTCTGGGACTATTCCATTGGTTTAGCTTCTGGGACTATTCCATTGGTTTAGCTTCTGGGACTATTCCATTGGTTTAGCTTCTGGGACTATTCCATTGGTTTAGCTTCCCTATTCCATTGGTTTAGCTTCTGGGCCTATTCCATTGGTTTAGCTTCTGGGCCTATTCCATTGGTTTAGCTTCTGGGCCTATTCCATTGGTTTAGCTTCTGGGCCTATTCCATTGGTTTAGCTTCTGGGACTATTCCATTGGTTTAGCTTCTGGGACTATTCCATTGGTTTAGCTTCTGGGCCTATTCCATTGGTTTAGCTTCTGGGCCTATTCCATTGGTTTAGCTTCTGGGGCTATTCCATTGGTTTAGCTTCTGGGACTATTCCATTGGTTTAGCTTCTGGGACTATTCCATTGGTTTAGCTTCTGGGACTATTCCATTGGTTTAGCTTCTGGGACTATTTCATTGGTTTAGCTTCTGGGACTATTCCATTGAAAAAAGGACATGGATGAGGACAGGAAAGGCCCTTACCTGTCCCAGTGGTTGATCTTCATGGCTACCAAGTGGTCGATCATGGGCCTGGTGTATTCTGGGAAACTGGCGATGTAAACACTGAAGAGAACAGGGCAAGAGGTTATTACTATTTTACTAATACAGGTAATGTTATAACTACTACTATTACAGGTAATGTTATAACTACTACTACTCCAGGTAATGTTATAACTACTACTACCACGGGTAATGTTATAACTACTACTATTACAGGTAATGTTATAACTACTACTACTACTACTACTCCAGGTAATGTTATAACTACTACTACTACTACTCCAGGTAATGTTATAACAACTACTACAGGTAATGTTATAACTACTACTACTACAGGTAATGTTATAACTACTACTACTACAGATAATGTTATAACTACTACTACTACAGATAATGTTATAACTACTACTACTACTACAGGTAATGTTATAACTACTACTACTATTACAGGTAATGTTATAACTACTACTATTACAGGTAATGTTATAACTACTACTATTACAGGTAATGTTATAACTACTACTATTACAGGTAATGTTATAACTACTACTATTACAGGTAATGTTATAACTACTACTAATACAGGTACTGTTATAACTACTACTACTCCAGGTAATGTTATAACTACTACTACTCCAGGTAATGTTATAACTACTACTACTCCAGGTAATGTTATAACAACTACTACTACTACTACTACTACTACAGGTAATGTTATAACTACTACTACTACTACAAGTAATGTTATAACAACTACTACTACTACAGGTAATGTTATAACAACTACTACTATTACAGGTAATGTTATAACTACTACTATTACAGGTAATGTTATAACAACTACTACTACTACTACTACAGGTAATGTTATAACAACTACTACTACTACAGGTAATGTTATAACTACTACTACTACAGGTAATGTTATAACAACTACTACTACTACAAGTAATGTTATAACAACTACTACTATTACGGGTAATGTTATAACTACTACTACTACTACAGGTAATGTTATAACTACTACTACTACTACAGGTAATGTTATAACTACTACTACTACTACAGGTAATGTTATAACTACTACTACAGGTAATGTTATAACTACTACTACTACTACAGGTAATGTTATAACTACTACTACAGGTAATGTTATAACTACTACTACAGGTAATGTTATAACTACTACTACTACTACAGGTAATGTTATAACAACTATTACTACAGGTAATGTTATAACAACTACTATTACAGGTAATGTTATAACAACTACTATTACAGGTAATGTTATAACAACTACTACTACAGGTAATGTTATAACAACTACTACTACTACAGGTAATGTTATAACAACTACTACTACTACAGGTAATGTTATAACAACTACTACTACTACAGGTAATGTTATAACAACTACTACTACTACAGGTAATGTTAACAACTACTACTACTACAGGTAATGTTATAACAACTACTACTACTACAGGTAATGTTATAACTACTACTGCTACAGGTATTGTTATAACTACTACTGCTACAGGTAATGTTATAACTAATATTGCTACAGGTAATGTTATAACTAATATTGCTACAGGTAATGTTATAACAACTACTACTACAGGTAATGTTATAACTACTACTACAGGTAATGTTATAACAACTACTACTACTACTACTACAGGTATTGTTATAACTACTACAGGTATATGACTTAAATGTAAATGTTATAACTATTACTACTACAGGTAATGTTATACCTACTACTACTACAGGTAATGTTATAACTACTACTACTACTACTACTACTACTACAGGTAATGCTATAACTACTACTACTACTACAGGTAATGTTATAACTACTACTACTACTACTACTACTACTACTACTACTACTACTACAGGTAATGTTATAACTACTACTACTACAGGTAATGTTATAACAACTACTATTACAGCTAACTAACTAACTACAGTACCGGACGCAGCTAACTAACTAACTACAGTACCGGACCCAGCTAACTAACTAACTACAGTACCGGACCCAGCTAACTACAGTACCGGACCCAGCTAACTACAGTACCGGACCCAGCTAACTACAGTACCGGACCCAGCTAACTACAGTACCGGACCCAGCTAACTACAGTACCGGACCCAGCTAACTACAGTACCGGACCCAGATACTTCCTCAACAACATTCAGCGTCGGCCTACAGAACATATTGTCAGATTGTTTACTTCCTCAACAACATTCAGCGTCAGCCTACAGAACATATTGTTTACTTCCTCAACAACATTCAGCGTCAGCCTACAGAACATATTGTCAAATTGTTTACTTCCTCAACAACATTCAGCGTCGGCCTACAGAACATATTGTCAGATTGTTTACTTCCTCAACAACATTCAGCGTCGGCCTACAGAACATATTGTCAGATTGTTTACTTCCTCAACAACATTCAGCGTCGGCCTACAGAACATATTGTCAGATTGTTTACTTCCTCAACAACATTCAGCGTCAGCCTACAGAACATATTGTTTACTTCCTCAACAACATTCAGCGTCAGCCTACAGAACATATTGTTTACTTCCTCAACAACATTCAGCGTCAGCCTACAGAACATATTGTTTACTTCCTCAACAACATTCAGCGTCAGCCTACAGAACATATTGTCAGATTGTTTACTTCCTCAACAACATTCAGCGTCGGCCTACAGAACATATTGTCAGATTGTTTACCTCCTCAACAACATTCAGCGTCGGCCTACAGAACATATTGTTTACTTCCTCAACAACATTCAGCGTCGGCCTACAGAACATATTGTCAGATTGTTTACTTCCTCATCAACATTCAGCGTCGGCCTACAGAACATATTGTTTACTTCCTCAACAACATTCAGCGTCAGCCTACAGAACATATTGTCAGATTGTTTACTTCCTCAACAACATTCAGCGTCAGCCTACAGAACATATTGTTTACTTCCTCAACAACATTCAGCGTCGGCCTACAGAACATATTGTCAGATTGTTTACTTCCTCAACAACATTCAGCGTCGGCCTACAGAACATATTGTCAGATTGTTTACTTCCTCAACAACATTCAGCGTCGGCCTACAGAACATATTGTCAGATTGTTTACTTCCTCAACAACATTCAGCGTCAGCCTACAGAACATATTGTTTACTTCCTCAACAACATTCAGCGTCGGCCTACAGAACATATTGTCAGATTGTTTACTTCCTCAACAACATCTTGGGCCTCAGAAGTGTAGTGAATCTCCCCCGGGGCTACATTCTTTAACAGGTTTTACTCTGTGATGTGGGAGGAATGTTTCCTCTGACAGTCTAGGTGGTGTTAGAGACGTCACTCATAGGATTAGGATGGGGACAGTCACATTCTACAGAGAGGCAGGGCTTTGACAGCTCAGTGACACAGCCTCAGGGCACCAATGGGGACAGTCACATTCTACAGAGACGCAGGGCTTTGACAGCTCAGTGACACAGCCTCAGGGCACCAATGGGGACAGTCACATTCTACAGAGAGGCAGGGCTTTGAGAGCTCAGATACCTGAGATGTCAGCGATGCATTGAGAAGAGGAGAAAACGTCCCTGGTTCAACATAAAGGACATGTCCTATGCACACTCCTTTACAAAACAATACTTCTACAATATAAGTGGCAGGCTCCATTTGACTAAGACCAGATAGTACAGCTTCTGTTCTGTGGTTCTGGGTAGTATAACATATACTGCCACCACCGGGTAGTATAACATATACATACCACCGGGTAGTATAACATATACTGCCACCACCGGGTAGTATAACATATACTGCCACCACCGGGTAGTATAACATATACTGCCACCACCGGGTAGTATAACATATACTGCCACCACCGGGTAGTATAACATATAACATATATAACTGCCACCACCGGGTAGTATAACATATACTGCCACCACCGGGTAGTATAACATATACTGCCACCACCGGGTAGTATAACATATACTGCCACCACCGGGTAGTATAACATATACTGCCACCACCGGGTAGTATAACATATACTGCCACCACCGGGTAGTATAACATATACTGCCACCACCGGGTAGTATAACATATACTGCCACCACCGGGTAGTATAACATATACTGCCACCACCGGGTAGTATAACATATACTGCCACCACCGGTAGTATAACATATACTGCCACCACCGGGTAGTATAACATATACTGCCACCACCGGGTAGTATAACATATACTGCCACCACCGGGTAGTATAACATATACTGCCACCACCGGGTAGTATAACATATACTGCCACCACCGGGTAGTATAACATATACTGCCACCACCGGGTAGTATAACATATACTGCCACCACCGGGTAGTATAACATATACATACCACCACCGGGTAGTATAACATATACATACCACCACCGGGTAGTATAACATATACATACCACCACCGGGTAGTATAACATATACTGCCACCACCGGGTAGTATAACATATACTGCCACCACCGGGTAGTATAACATATACTGCCACCACCGGGTAGTATAACATATACTGCCACCACCGGGTAGTATAACTTATACTGCCACCACCGGGTAGTATAACATATACTGCCACCACCGGGTAGTATAACATATACTGCCACCACCGGTAGTATAACATATACTGCCACCACCGGGTAGTATAACATATACTGCCACCACCGGGTAGTATAACATATACTGCCACCACCGGGTAGTATAACATATACTGCCACCACCGGGTAGTATAACATATACTGCCACCACCGGGTAGTATAACATATACTGCCACCACCGGGTAGTATAACATATACTGCCACCACCGGGTAGTATAACATATACTGCCACCACCGGGTAGTATAACATATACTGCCACCACCGGGTAGTATAACATATACTGCCACCACCGGGTAGTATAACATATACTGCCACCACCGGGTAGTATAACATATACTGCCACCACCGGGTAGTATAACATATACTGCCACCACCGGGTAGTATAACATATACTGCCACCACCGGGTAGTATAACATATACTGCCACCACCGGGTAGTATAACATATACTGCCACCACCGGGTAGTATAACATATACTGCCACCACCGGGTAGTATAACATATACTGCCACCACCGGGTAGTATAACATATACTGCCACCACCGGGTAGTATAACATATACTGCCACCACCGGGTAGTATAACATATACTGCCACCACCGGGTAGTATAACATATACTGCCACCACCGGGTAGTATAACATATACTGCCACCACCGGGTAGTATAACATATACTGCCACCACCGGGTAGTATAACATATACTGCCACCACCGGGTAGTATAACATATACTGCCACCACCGGGTAGTATAACATATACTGCCACCACCGGTAGTATAACATATACTGCCACCACCGGGTAGTATAACATATACTGCCACCACCGGGTAGTATAACATATACTGCCACCACCGGGTAGTATAACATATACTGCCACCACCGGGTAGTATAACATATACTGCCACCACCGGGTAGTATAACATATACTGCCACCACCGGGTAGTATAACATATACTGCTACCACCGGGTAGTATAACATATACTGCCACCACCGGGTAGTATAACATATACTGCTACCACCACCAGGTAGCCTCCTACAACCAGGTAGACTCCCACCACCACCAGGTAGACTCCCACCACCACCAGGTAGACTCCCACCACCACCAGGTAGACTCCCACCACCACCAGGTAGACTCCCACCACCAGGTAGACTCCCACCACCACCAGGTAGACTCCCACCACCACCAGGTAGCCTCCCACCACCACCAGGTAGACTCCCACCACCACCAGGTAGCCTCCCACCACCACCAGGTAGCCTCCCACCACCACCAGGTAGCCTCCCACCACCACCAGGTAGCCTCCCACCACCACCAGGTAGCCTCCCACCACCACCAGGTAGCCTCCCACCACCACCAGGTAGCCTCCCACCACCACCAGGTAGCCTCCCACCACCACCAGGTAGCCTCCCACCACCACCAGGTAGCCTCCCACCACCACCAGGTAGCCTCCCACCACCACCAGGTAGCCTCCCACCACCACCAGGTAGCCTCCCACCACCACCAGGTAGACTCCCACCACCACCAGGTAGACTCCCACCACCACCAGGTAGACTCCCACCACCACCAGGTAGACTCCTACCACCACCAGGTAGACTCCTCCCACCACCAGGTAGACTCCTCCCACCACCAGGTAGACTCCCCCCACCACCAGGCAGACTCCTCCCACCACCAGGTAGACTCCCACCACCACCAGGTAGACTCCCACCACCACCAGGTAGACTCCCACCACCACCAGGTAGACTCCTACCACCACCAGGTAGACTCCCACCACCACCAGGTAGACTCCCACCACCACCAGGTAGACTCCCACCACCACCAGGTAGACTCCCACCACCACCAGGTAGACTCCCACCACCACCAGGTAGACTCCCACCACCACCAGGTAGACTCCCACCACCACCAGGTAGACTCCCACCACCACCAGGTAGACTCCCACCACCACCAGGTAGACTCCTACCACCAGGTAGACTCCCACCACCAGGTAGACAGGGAAATGGCCTAAATGTGTACACGTAACCACAGCAGTGTTCTACAATATTGGACCGTTGACATTTTTCGAATTCTGCCGTGCAGCTCAAGCAATTTCTCCAACTGTCAACACATTAAAATTGAATAGAGGACGTGTAACGCAGAGGGATTGGTTGGGAATTGTGGGGAGGTGCGCGTTTGGGCTGTGTGGATGGTGGTCTCAGATCCACGTAATATATTCCATATTGTAGATTAATAGAGAAGACATAAAAACTATTAAATAAAATATGGAACCAATGAGTAACCAAAATAAGTGAAGAATCTCATATACAATATATTTTTATTTATTTAACAAAGTAGCCACCCTTTGCCTTAATGACAGCTTTGCACACACTTGGCACACCCTGGAATGAGTGGGTATGTCCAAACCTTTGAATAAGTACTGTATATTTGCTCATAAAAGCGTCTCCACCACTATTTCTCGCATAATACATTTTACAGACAACAAAAAATGCCAATATTTCAAACTAACAAATTGTCTATCGACAATTATGAAATTGTACCCACATTTCCCAGTAGTGAATTTTTTTCAAGCGTCAGTTAATTCATCCTGGTTAATATACTGTGTCTAGTTATTAATGAGGTCCATTTAGGCTCAAGAGCTCCCCTAGAGGTCAAACCTCTGTAGAGTATCTTTAACTCACCTGATGGACAGGTAACAGTTGTTCAGGTTCCCAACAGCAAAGTAGTCCGCTGCTACTACGATGTCGATACCGTAGGGGAACGTGCCCTGGAGACAGAGAGGCAAGGGATCACGTCTATGGTTTTACTTTATGTACCAAGAGAACAGTGGTTTCAGTGTGACCGACTGGGTTCCAACACAGGTCTCCTGTTAGCCCGCTGAGCTAAAGCCTATGCATTAGACCAGGGAGCGAACACAAATCTCCAGGTCTCAGGCAAGGGTAGGCTAGTTGAGAACACCTTTATTTAACCAGGTAGGCTAGTTGAGAACACCTTTATTTAACCAGGTAGGCTAGTTGAGAACACCTTTATCTAACCAGGTAGGCTAGTTGAGAATACCTTTATTTAACCAGGTAGGCTAGTTGAGAACACCTTTATTTAACCAGGTAGGCTAGTTGAGAACACCTTTATTTAACCAGGTAGGCTAGTTGAGAACACCTTTATTTAACCAGGTAGGCTAGTTGAGAATACCTTTATCTAACCAGGTAGGCTAGTTGAGAACACCTTTATCTAACCAGGTAGGCTAGTTGAGAATACCTTTATTTAACCAGGTAGGCTAGTTGAGAACACCTTTATCTAACCAGGTAGGCTAGTTGAGAATACCTTTATTTAACCAGGTAGGCTAGTTGAGAATACCTTTATTTAACCAGGTAGCCTAGTTGAGAATACCTTTATTTAACCAGGTAGGCTAGTTGAGAAAATCTTTATTTAACCAGGTAGGCTAGTTGAGAACACCTTTATTTAACCAGGTAGGCTAGCTGAGAACAGCTTTATTTAACCAGGTAGGCTAGCTGAGAACACCTTTATTTAACCAGGTAGGTGTCACGCCTTGGTCATTGTATCTTGTGTTTTTGTTATATGTTTGGGTAGGCCAGGGTGTGACATGGGTTTATATGTTGTATTTCGTATTGGGGTTTGTATTAATTAGGAGTGTGTATTAGTAGGGGTGTGTCTAGTTAGGCTTGGCTGCCTGAGGCGATTCCTAATTGGAGTCAGCTGATTCTCGTTGTCTCGGATTGGGAACCGTATTTAGGCAGCCTGAGTGCGCGTTGTATTTCGTGGGCGATTGTACCTGTCTTTGTGTTAGTCACCAGATAGGCTGTAAGTAGTTTCACTCGTTTGTTGTTTTGTATTCTCAGTTATTTCATGTACAGCATTTTCTTCATTAAAAGTCATGAGTAACCTACACGCTGCATTTCGGTCTGACTCACTTCAAACAACAGACGAAGTTCATTACAGAATCGCCCACCACGATTCACAGACCGAGCAGCGTGTGAACTGGCAGGAGCTAAAGGAGGACGATATGGACGGCAGAAGCAGGGATTATACGACGTGGGAAGAAATCGACAGGTGGGCGGCCGACCCAGAGCGAGTGCAAGAGCCCGCCTGGGATTCCCTACAGCAATGCGAAGAGGGCTATACACGGATGGAATCGAAAAGGAAAGCACGGCTATACAGGGCGAAAACCGTAGGTAACGGGGGAAAGCGCAGAGAGAGAGTGGCAGAGTCAGGAGTCAGACCTGAGCCTACTCTCCCTGTTAATTGTGAGGAGCAGCAATATGAGGACTTCTGGTCTTGGGAGATGATATTAGACGGAAAAGGACCCTGGGCGCAGCCGGGAGAATATCGCCGTCCCAAGGAGGAAATAGAAGTAGCTAAAGCGGAGAGGCGTGAGTATGAGGAGGCAGCACTGCGACGCGGTTGGAAACCGGAAAGTCACCCCAAAAAATTTATTGGGGGGGGCTAAAAGGGAGAATAGTTATGCCAGGTAGGAAACCTGCGCATACTCCCTGTGCTCACCGTTGGGCTAGAGAGACCGGGCAGGCACCGTGTTATGCTATGGAGCGCACGGTGTTTCCAGTGCGGGTGCAGAGCCAGCTGCGACTCATACCAGCCCTTCCTATTGGCCGGGCTAGAGTGGGCATCGAGCCAGGTAAGCTTGGGCAGGCTCGGTGCTCAAGAGCTCCAGTGCGCCTGCACGGTCCGGTCTATCCAGAGCCACCTATACACACCAGTCCTCCGGTAGCAGCTCCCCCCGCACCAGGCTTCCTGTGCGTGTCCTCGAGCCAGTACCACCAGTTCCAGCACCACGCACCAGGCCTCCAGTGCGCCTCGCCTGTTCAGCGCAGCCAGTGCTTTTCTCCCCTCCTGCGCTGCCGGAATCTCCCGCTTGTTTAGCGCAACCAGAGCTGTTCTCTTCTCCTGCGCTATCGGAGTCTCCCGCCTGTTCAGCTCAGCCAGAGCCTTTCTCCTCTCCTGCGCTGCCGGAGTCTCCTGTCTGCCCAGCGCCGCCAGTCGGCCCAGCGTCACCAGTCTGCCAGGATCCGCCAGAAGTGCCAGTCTGCCAGGATCCGCCAGAAGTGCCAGTCTACCAAGATCTTCTAGATCGGCCAGACAACCTTAATCATCCAGGTCCACCAGCCAGCCAGGATTTACCGGAGCCTACTACCTGCCTGAGCTTCCTCTCAGTACCGAGCTTCCTCTCAGTACCGGGCTTCCTCTCAGTACCGGGCTCCCTCTCTGTACCGGGCTCCCTCTCTGTACCGGGCTCCCTCTCTGTACCGGGCTCCCTCTCTGTACCGGGCTCCCTCTCTGTACCGGGCTCCCTCTCTGTACCGGGCTCCCTCTCTGTACCGGGCTCCCTCTCTGTACCGGGCTGCCCCTCAGTACCGGGCTGCCCCTCAGTACCGGGCTGCCCCTCAGTACCGGGCTGCCCCTCAGTACCGGGCTGCCCCGCTGTCCCGAGTTGCCCCGCTGTCCCGAGTTGCCCCTCTGTCCCGAGTTGCCCCTCTGTCCCGAGTTGCCCCTCTGTCCCGAGTTGCCCCTCTGTCCCGAGCTGCCCCTCTGTCCCGAGCTGCCCCTCTGTCCCGAGCTGCCCCTCTGTCCCGAGCTGCCCCTCTGTCCCGAGCTGCCCCTCTGTCCCGAGCTGCCCCTCTGTCCCGAGCTGCCCCTCTGTCCCGAGCTGCCCCTCAGTTATGTGGGGATCAGGGTGAGGACTATTAGGCCATGGTCGGCGGAGAAGGTGGATTATCCTAGGACGCAAAGGGGAGGAACTAGGACATTGATGGAGTGGGGTCCACGTCCCGAGCCAGAACGCCCACCCGGACCCTCCCTATGCTCTTGAGGTGCGTCCCGGAGTCCGCACCTTAGGGGGGGGGTTCTGTCACGCCTTGGTCATTGTATCTTGTGTTTTTGTTATATGTTTGGGTAGGCCAGGGTGTGACATGGGTTTATATGTTGTATTTCGTATTGGGGTTTGTATTAATTAGGAGTGTGTATTAGTAGGGGTGTGTCTAGTTAGGCTTGGCTGCCTGAGGCGATTCCTAATTGGAGTCAGCTGATTCTCGTTGTCTCGGATTGGAAACCGTATTTAGGCAGCCTGAGTGCGCGTTGTATTTCGTGGGCGATTGTACCTGTCTTTGTGTTAGTCACCAGATAGGCTGTAATTAGTTTCACTCGTTTGTTGTTTTGTATTCTCAGTTATTTCATGTACAGCATTTTCTTCATTAAAAGTCATGAGTAACCTACACGCTGCATTTCGGTCTGACTCACTTCAAACAACAGACGAAGTTCATTACAGTAGGCTAGCTGAGAACACCTTTATTTAACCAGGTAGGCTAGCTGAGAACACCTTTAATTAACCAGGTAGGCTAGCTGAGAACACCTTTATTTAATCAGGTAGGCTAGCTGAGAACACCTTTATTTAACCAGGTAGGCTAGCTGAGAACACCTTTAATTAACCAGGTAGGCTAGTTGAGAACACCTTTATTTAACCAGGTAGGCTAGTTGAGAACACCTTTATTTAACCAGATAGGCTAGTTGAGAACAAGTTCTCATTTACAACTGCAACCTGGCCAAGATAAAGCAAAGCAGTGTGAACAGACAACACAGAGTTACACATGGAGTAAACAATGAACAAGTCAGATAACATAGTAGAAAAAAGATCATCTATATACATTGTGTGCAAAAGGCACGAGGAGGTAAGGCAATAAATAGGCCATAGGAGAGAATCATTACAATTGATCAGATTAACACCGGAGTGATAAATGACCAGATGAACATGAGCAGGTAGAGATACTGGTGTTTTTAATGAGCTGTTTTATACTCTTGTGAATTCAATGGTTTTTACTAGATTACTTGCAGTTTTTCATGTTGTCTGTCTGTCATTTTTGTTGTAATGACTTGGTGCCACCTATCTTGGCCAGGGCGCTCTTGAAAAAGAGATTTTAATCTCAAATGAGCCCTTCCTGGTTAAATAAAGGTTAAAACATTGTTTTGTTTTTAAATGAGTCACAATGTATGATATGAACAGTTGAATAATATGAACATTTAAAATAGTATGAAATGGTAATTACATGTCGATAACTAGTCCCTAGATCTGATGCCAAGCTTGGCAAGTGCTGGCTGCACACAAAGCATATTAATCTGCCTGTGGCCAAGTCAGTGTCTTGATCAGCACAGAATTTAGTTTTCTGACAGTTGTTGATCTGTTTAAAGGACTTTAGTGACAGTCAGGACAGGTTACCGTAACACCTGGATGGTAGGTGATCATTACAGACAGTTGTTGATCTGTTTAAAGGACTTTAGTGACAGTCAGTAACACCTGGATGGTAGGTGATCATTACAGACAGTTGTTGATCTGTTTAAAGGCCTTTAGTGACAGTCAGTTACACCTGGATGGTAGGTGATCATTACAGACAGTTGTTGATCTGTTTAAAGGACTTTAGTGACAGTCAGGGCAGGTTACCATAACAACTGGATGGTAGGTGATCATTACAGACAGTTGTTGATCTGTTTAAAGGACTTTAGTGACAGTCAGGACAGGTTACCGTAACACCTGGATGGTAGGTGATCATTACAGACAGTTGTTGATCTGTTTAAAGGACTTTAGTGACAGTCAGGACAGGTTACCGTAACACCTGGATGGTAGGTGATCATTACAGACAGTTGTTGATCTGTTTAAAGGACTTTAGTGACAGTCAGTAACACCTGGATGGTAGGTGATCATTACAGACAGTTGTTGATCTGTTAAAGGACTTTAGTGACAGTCAGGGCAGGTTACCATAACAACTGGATGGTAGGTGATCATTACAGACAGTTGTTGATCTGTTTAAAGGACTTTAGTGACAGTCAGTTACTCCTGGATGGTAGGTGATCATTACAGACAGTTGTTGATCTGTTTAAAGGACTTTAGTGACAGTCAGGGCAGGTTACCGTAACACCTGGATGGTAGGTGATCATTACAGACAGTTATTGATCTGTTTAAAGGCCTTTAGTGACCGTCAGTTACACCTGGATGGTAGGTGATCATTACAACCCGAATGTACTGTGTATCATAGCATTAGTCATGTAATAACTAATGACCTATGGTTTTGGTAACTGGGTTCACAAACCTGTCTTCCCACATTCTCCTGGAAGGCAGCCTGGGAGAGAAAGAGAAGAATACACAGTTTAGAAGTTAAATAATAGTAATGAGATCGGATATAAATGACAGGGACTAAGAGACAGTAGTTAGATAATAGTAGTCAGATCTGATATAAATGACAGGGTCTAAGAGACAGTAGTTAGATAATAGTAGTCAGATCTGATATAAATGACAGGGTCTAAGAGACAGTAGTTAGATAATAGTCAGTAGTCAGATATAAATGACAGGGTCTAAGAGACAGTAGTTAGATAATAGTAGTGAGATCTGATATAAATGACAGGGTCTAAGAGACAGTAGTTAGATAATAGTAGTCAGATCTGATATAAATGACAGGGTCTAAGAGACAGTAGTTAGATAATAGTAGTCAGATCTGATATAAATGACAGGGTCTAAGAGACAGTAGTTAGATAATAGTAGTCAGATCTGATATAAATGACAGGGACTAAGAGACAGTAGTTAGATAATAGTAGTCAGATCTGATATAAATGACAGGGTCTAAGAGACAGTAGTTAGATAATAGTCAGTAGTCTGATATAAATGACAGGGTCTAAGAGACAGTAGTTAGATAATAGTAGTGAGATCTGATATAAATGACAGGGTCTAAGAGACAGTAGTTAGATAATAGTCAGTAGTCTGATATAAATGACAGGGTCTAAGAGACAGTAGTTAGATAATAGTAGTCAGATCTGATATAAATGACAGGGTC
>NW_025746688.1:35000-93023 GCF_021184085.1 Oncorhynchus gorbuscha
GACCCTAACCCTGACTAACTCTCTGTTCTCTGTCCCTGGACCCTAACCCTGACTAACTCTCTGTTCTCTGTCCCTGGACCCTAACCCTGACTAACTCTCTTCTCTCTGTCACTGGACCCTAACCCTGACTAACTCTCTTCTCTCTGTCACTGGACACTAACCCTGACTAACTCTCTGTTCTCTGTCCCTGGACCCTAACCCTGACTAACTCTCTGTTCTCTGTCCCTGGACCCTAACCCTGACTAACTCTCTTCTCTCTGTCACTGGACACTAACCCTGACTAACTCAGTGTGTGTGTGTGTGTGTGTGTGTGTGTGTGTGTGTGTGTGTGTGTGTGTGTGTGTGTGTGTGTGTGTGTGTGTGTGTGTGTGTGTGTGTGTGTGTGTGTGTGTGTGTGTGTGTGTGTGTGTGTGTGTGTGTGTGCGTGTGCGTGTGCATGTGCATGTGCATGTGCACGTGTGTGTATATGCCACATTAAAGTAGAGTAAAAATGTCAAGAGGCTTTTATGAATCTGGAGCAGGACTGAGCTTGCCTGATCCCCGGTACCAAACAGCCACCGAAACCAACCACGCCAGGTGAAACTTGGCAAGGCTGGCTGCAGGGAGCGGGAGGCTGGTGTGTGTGGGAGGGGGGGGGTTAAAACTGACACTGCAGAGGCACAGGGTCCCACAGGCCCAGACATGTCCATGGAGGGAGGGAGGGAGGGAGGGAGGGAGGGAGGGAGGGAGGGAGGGGGAGGGAGGGAGGGAGGGAGGGAGGGAGGGGAGGGAGGGAGGGAGGGGAGGGAGGGAGGGAGGGTAAATGAACGTCAACTTCTCTGCAGACACAGGCAGGACAGGTGTGGAGTCGTGCACAGCTAAGAGGTACACCTGAGACTTGAACCTGCACAAACAGACACCTGAGACCTGAACCTGCACACACACACAGAGACACCTGACTGACAAGCAAGCCCCTCCACTCATCACTTCCTCCTCTCATCACCCTCTCCTCAGCACGGCCAGAAACAACACACTCATCCACAGTAACATGAACACAACACCTCCAGTCACCTTAAGGAGCGTCTGCCTGCCTGTCTGAAATGCATTAAGCCCGGACAGTGATCCAAACCAAACCAGTTCGACACGTCGTATGGCTTAACAGCCAGAGGAAGATGGTTTCATCATGCTGAGGTGTAGATGAGGAGCAGCAGAGATAGAGGCTTGTAGTCGACACGTCGTATGGCTTAACAGCCAGAGGGAGATGGTTTCATCATGCTGAGGTGTGGATGAGGAGCAGCAGCGGCTTGCGATAACGACCCCAGTACATACGATGCCGTTGTTACTGGGAACTACGACCCCAGTACATACGATACCGTTGTTACTGGGAACTACGACCCCAGTACATACGATGCCGTTGTTACTGGGAACTACGACCCCAGTACATACGATACCGTTGTTACTGGGAACTACGACCCCAGTACATACGATGCCGTTGTTACTGGGAACTACGACCCCAGTACATACGATACTGTTGTTACTGGGAACTACGATAACGACCCCAGTACATACGATACTGTTACTGGGAACTACAATAACGACCCCAATACATACGATACTGTTACTGGGAACTACGATAACGACCCCAGTACATACGATACTGTTACTGGGAACTACGATAACGACCGCAATACATATGATACTGTTACTGGGAACTACGATAACGACCCCAGTACATATGATACTGTTACTGGGAACTACGATAACGACCCCACTACATGCGATACCGTTGTTACTGGGAACTACGATAACGACCCCAGTACATACGATACCGTTGTTACTGGGAACTACGCTAACGACCCCAGGACATATGATACCGTTGTTACTGGGGAGTATGATAACGACCCCAGTACATACAATACTGTTGTTACTGGGAACAACGACCCCAGTACATACGATACTGTTGTTACTGGGAACAACGACCCCAGTACATACGATACTGTTGTTACTGGGGAGTATGATAACGACCCCAGTACATACGATACTGTTGTTACTGGGGAGTATGATAACGACCCCAGTACATACGATACTGTTGTTACTGGGGACTACGACCCCAGTACATATGATACTGTTGTTACTGGGGACTACGACCCCAGTACATATGATACTGTTGTTACTGGGGAGTATGATAACGACCCCAGTACATATGATACTGTTGTTACTGGGGAGTATGATAACGACCCCAGTACATATGATACTGTTGTTACTGGGGAGTATGATAACGACCCCAGTACATATGATACTGTTGTTACTGGGGAGTATGATAACGACCCCAGTACATATGATACTGTTGTTACTGGGGAGTATGATAACGACCCCAGTACATATGATACTGTTGTTACTGGGGAGTATGATAACGACCCCAGTACATATGATACTGTTGTTACTGGGGAGTATGATAACGACCCCAGTACATATGATACTGTTGTTACTGGGGAGTATGATAACGACCCCAGTACATATGATACTGTTGTTACTGGGGAGTATGATAACGACCCCAGTACATATGATACTGTTGTTACTGGGGAGTATGATAACGACCCCAGTACATATGATACTGTTGTTACTGGGGAGTATGATAACGACCCCAGTACATATGATACTGTTGTTACTGGGGAGTATGATAACGACCCCATTACATATGATACTGTTGTTACTGGGGAGTAGGATAACGACCCCATTACATATGATACTGTTGTTACTGGGAAGTATGATAACGACCCCAGTACATATGATACTGTTGTTACTGGGGAGTATGATAACGACCCCAGTACATACGATACCGTTGTTACTGGGGAGTATGATAACGACCCCAGTACATATGATACTGTTGTTACTGGGGAGTAGGAGTTCATACAACGTATTCTGAGATCAGTTAAAAATGCGTATTCGTTAAGGTTACAGTTTTATTATTGAACTAATATAATAATAATAATAATATATGCCATTTAACAGACGCTTTTGTCCAAAGCGACTTACAGTCATGTGTGCATACATTCTACGTATGGGTGGTCCCGGAATCGAACCCACTACCCTGGCGTTACAAGCGCCATGCTCTACCAACTGTGATTTAAACCAGAAAGTATTTATAAGAGAGATAGATTGAGGATAATCAGACAAAGAGAGATAATGGGAGTTAGAGGGGGGGGGGCAGCTAACAGAAAGACAGAAGAACTGGTTTGAGGCCGTGAATAACAACTTACAGCTCTGTCGTACTGCTGATATGAAAACAGCAGGGGTCCTCGTTTATAAAATAGTGTGTAGGCTTATTTCCCAAAACACCAGGGGTCCTCGTTTATAAAACAGTGTGTAGGCTTATTTCCCAAAACACCAGGGGTCCTCGTTTATAAAACAGTGTGTAGGCTTATTTCCCAAAACACCAGGGGTCCTCGTTTATAAAACAGTGTGTAGGCTCGTTTCCCAAAACACCAGTGCGCCAGTTTTCACGCAAAAGTTGGCATTTATAAAAAAGTGCTTATCCTCCTGTATATTTTGGACCGTGCATACACACTGGACCGTGCATACACACTGGACCGTGCATACACACTGGACCGTGCATACACACTGGACCGTGCATACACACTGGACCGTGCATACACACTGGACCGTGCATACACACTGTTTTGTAGTGGGTGAAGTATCGCATAGCAAGAAGGCAGTAGTGGCCTAGTAGCCTAGTAGCCAAATAGCCTTGTAGCCTAGTAGCCAAATAGCCTTGTAGCCTAGTAGCCTTGTAGCCAAATAGCCTTGTAGCCTAGTAGCCTAGTAGCCTTGTAGCCTAGTAGCCTTGTAGCCTAGTAGCCTTGTAGCCTAGTAGCCTAGTAGCCTAGTAGCCTTGTAGCCTAGTAGCCTAGTAGCCTAGTAGCCTAGTAGCCTAGTAGCCTAGTAGCCTTGTAGCCTAGTAGCCTAGTAGCCTAGTAGCCTAGTAGCCTTGTAGCCTAGTAGCCTAGTAGCCTAGTAGCCTAGTAGCCTTGTAGCCTAGTAGCCTTGTAGCCTAGTAGCCTTGTGTAGATGGGGACATGAGACAACGCTCTTTTTCACAACAACAAAAAAGTGATAAGAGACAGAAATCAACAACAAAAAATTGCATCCTAAAACAAACAGGGAGCTACACTGAGTTGACAAAACATTAAGAACACCTTCCTAATATTGAGTTGCACCCCCCTTTTGCCCTCAGAACAGCCTCAATGTGTTGGGACATGGACTCTACAAGGTGTTGAAAGCGTTCCACAAGGATGCTGGCCCATGTTGACTCTACAAGGTGTTGAAAGCGTTCCACAAGGATGCTGGCCCATGTTGACTCTACAAGGTGTTGAAAGCGTTCCACAAGGATGCTGGCCCATGTTGACTCTACAAGGTGTTGAAAGCGTTCCACGAGGATGCTGGCCCATGTTGACTCTACAAGGTGTTGAAAGCGTTCCACAGGGATGCTGGTCCATGTTGACTCTACAAGGTGTTGAAAGCGTTCCACAAGGATGCTGGCCCATGTTGACTCTACAAGGTGTTGAAAGCGTTCCACAAGGATGCTGGCCCATGTTGACTCTATAAGGTGTTGAAAGCGTTCCACAGGGATGCTGGCCCATGTTGACTCTACAAGGTGTTGAAAGCGTTCCACAGGGATGCTGGCCCATGTTGACTCTACAAGGTGTTGAAAGGGTTCCACAGGGATGCTGGCCCATGTTGACTCTACAAGGTGTTGAAAGCGTTCCACAGGGATGCTGGCCCATGTTGACTCTACAAGGTGTTGAAAGTTTTCCACAGGGATACTGGCCCATGTTGACTCTACGAGGTGTTGGAAGCGTTCACAGGGATGCTGGCCCATGTTGACTCCAATGCTTCCCACAGTTGTGTCCAGTTGGCTGGATGTCCTTTGGGTGGTGGACCAGTCTTGATACACACAGGAAAACTGTTGAGCGTGAAAAACCCAGCAGCGTTGCAGTTCTTGACACAAACCGGTGCACCTGGCACCTACTATCACACCCCGTTCAAAGTCACTTAAATATGTTGTCTTGCCCTCTGAATGGCAACACAGACACAATCCATGTCTCATTTGTCTCAAGGCTTAAAAATCCTCCTTTAACCTGGTTTAATCAGCGCTAAGGCCTGTGGTGTATTCTGCTGTGATACTAAAGGCCTGTGGTCTATTCTGCTGTGATACTAAAGGCCTGTGGTCTATTCAGCTGTGATACTAAAGGCCTGTGGTCTATTCAGCTGTGATACTAAAGGCCTGTGGTCTATTCAGCTGTGATACTAAAGGCCTGTGGTCTATTCAGCTGTGATACTAAAGGCCTGTGGCCTGTTCAACTGTGATACTAAAGGCCTGTGGTCTATTCAGCTGTGATCCTAAAGACCTGTGGTCTATTCAGCTGTGATACTAAAGGCCTGTGGTCTATTCAGCTGTGATAAAGGCCTGTGGTCTATTCAGGTCATGGTATCTCTATATAGCTGTCATTTCTCTGTCCACAGCCGTCAACAACTGGGATGCTTTATCTTTACTTGACTAACCTCAATGTAGTGACTGTTATTTATGCTGCTGTCAACTACTAAGGACAATTGTAATGAGATGTTGAAGTGAAGTGTGTTTGCTGGACTATACCCGGCCGGGGCAGCAGGTAGTCTAGTGGGCCAGTAACCGAAAGGTTGGTGGATTGAATCCCGAGCTGACAAGGTAAAACTCTGTCGTTCTGCCCCCGAACAAGGCAGTTAAGCCCCTTGTTCCTAGACCGTCAATGTAAATAAGAATTTGTTCTTAACTGACCTGCCTAGTTAAATAAAGGTGAAATAAAACCTTTATTTAAAAAATTGAAACATTCTGTAATCTAAAAGCCCATGTTTAACCTTCTCTATTATTAGGGCAGAATCCTACCTTAAGATGCACAAGTTTTCACACAAATCTTAAATTGACATCAATTTACTAACTGAACCGACATCAATTTACTAACTGAACCGACATCAATCTACTAACTGAACTGAGCGAATTCAAAACGTAATTGACCCAGACCGGGGTCAGAGAGACAGAGGAGGAGGAGGATGATGAAGAAGTAGAGGAGTGTTACCATGCGATCTGCGTGACGAAGGGCTTCAGCTCAGTGGGTTCGTAGGCCCTGGCAAAGGCCCAGCAGACGTAGCAGGCCGCATCTCGTACGTTAGAACCAACGCTACACGCTCCTCTCTTTTCATCATAGACCAAGGCCTTCAGGATCAGAGGCACCACTGGAGGGAGAGAGAGACAGAAGGAGAGCGAGAGAGAGCGAGAGAAGGGAGAGAGAGCGAGAGAAAGAGCGAGAGAAGGAGAGAGAGCGAGAGAAGAGCGAGAGAGAGAGCGAGAGCGAGAGAGAGAGAAAAAGGGAGAGAGAGAGGAGAGAGCGAGAGAGAAAAGGGAGAGAGAGAGGGAGAAGCGGAGAGAGAGAAAAAGGGAGAAGGGAGAGAGAAGAGAGAGAAAGACAAATGAGTAGTCGACAGACAAAGATAACATCTTAAACAGTTCAGAAGTAGTTTATAGTCAGTTCAATAGAACTTCATATGTCGGTCATTAATAAAGTGATATATTACTCTGTGTGATTGTCGTTTTGGTGTAAATGACACACAGCTGTACTACAATGTATTATTACTGTTTCACTAAATCCATTAGTCCAATCACATCATAGGCTTATCCATCTCCCCTGACAACAGTTGTATCACCATGGCAGCTTGTAGTTCATGTGGGATTCTAAAGTCATGCCACCTATCAGATCCTCTTCCTGTCCTCGCCTCATTGGCCCTGGCCTCTGTGGTTCACTCTAATACAAGACACTCAGAGACTGGTGGGGTTAACGGTGTCGCTGTGAATCAACACCTCTCACATCTTTTACTGCCAAGAGAAAAACCCCTTTCATCCTCTTAACCACTGTGGTGGAATGAGCAGCTTCCACTCCTATGACTGTGTCCTCATCCCTCCACCTCTCTGCCCTCTCTACCCTCTCTACCCTCTCTACCCTCGTCTCTCTGCCTGTCCACCTGTGGTGGAATGAGCAGCTTCCACTCCTATGACTGTGTCCTCATCCCTCCACCTCTCTACCCTCTCTACCCTCTCTACCCTCTCTACCCTCTCTACCCTCGTCTCTCTGCCTGTCCACCTGTGGTGTAATGAGCAGCTTCCACTCCTATGACTGTGCCCTCATCCCTCCACCTCTCTGCCCTCTCTGCCCTCTCTACCCTCTCTACCCTCTCTACCCTCATCTCTCTGCCTGTCCACCTGTGGTGTAATGAGCAGCTTCCACTCCTATGACTGTGCCCTCATCCCTCCACCTCTCTGCCCTCTCTACCCTCTCTACCCTCTCTACCCTCGTCTCTCTGCCTGTCCACCTGTGGTGTAATGAGCAGCTTCCACTCCTATGACTGTGCCCTAATCCCTCCACCTCTCTGCCCTCATCCCTCCACCTCTCTGCCCTCATCCCTCCACCTCTCTGCCCTCATCCCTCCACCTCTCTGCCCTCATCCGTCCACCTCTCTGCCCTCATCCGTCCACCTCTCTGCCCTCTCTACCCTCGTCGCTCTGCCTGTCCACCTGTGGTGGAATGAGCAGCTTCCACTCCTATGACTGTGTACGGCATCTGACCAAGGCAAAACTTGTTGAAATTACATCATCTCAACTAGTTTTGCCCACATTTTACACAATCTGATTCAAACTACCTGAGAAATGACAGCTGATAACAGCCGTGTGTAAACTACCTCGGGCCGAAATCACATTCAACAGAGTCCAACTCTGCGTGTTTATAACACCGTGTTTATAACAACTAAATGTAATGAGAATCCATTGTTGTGTTCGCTATGGGGCGGCAGGGTAGTCTAGTGGTTAGAGTGTAGGGGCAGGAGGTAGCCTAGTGGTTAGAGAGTAGGGCGGCAGGTAGCCTAGTGGTTAGAGTGTAGGGGTGGCAGGTAGACTAGTGGTTAGAGTGTAGGGGTGGCAGGTAGCCTAGTGGTTAGAGTGTAGGGGTGGCAGGTAGTCTAGTGGTTAGAGTCTAGGGGTGGCAGGTAGACTAGTGGTTAGAGTGTAGGGGCGGCAGGTAGCCTAGTGGTTAGAGTGTAGGGGCAGGAGGTAGCCTAGTGGTTAGAGTGTAGGGGCGGTAGGTAGCCTAGTGGTTAGAGTGTAGGGGCAGCACGGTAGCCTAGTGGTTAGAGTGTAGGGGTGGCAGGGTAGCCTAGTGGTTAGAGTGTAGGGGCGGCAGGTAGTCTAGTGGTTAGAGTGTAGGGCGGCATGTAGCCTAGTGGTTAGAGTGTAGGGGCGGCAGGTAGCCTAGTGGTTAGAGTGTAGGGGTAGGGCGGCAGGTAGCCTAGTGGTTAGAGTGTAGGGGCGGCATGTAGCCTAGTGGTTAGAGTGTAGGGCGGCAGGGTAGACTAGTGGTTAGAGTGTAGGGCGGCAGGGTAGACTAGTGGTTAGAGTGTAGGGGCGGCAGGGTAGACTAGTGGTTAGAGTGTAGGGCGGCATGTAGCCTAGTGGTTAGAGTGTAGAGGTGGCAGGTAGACTAGTGGTTAGAGTGTAGGGGCGGCAGGTAGCCTAGTGGTTAGAGTGTAGGGGCGGCAGGGTAGACTAGTGGTTAGAGTGTAGGGGAGGCAGGTAGCCTAGTGGTTAGAGTGTAGTGGCGGCAGGTAGTCTAGTGGTTAGAGTGTAGGGGCGGCAGGTAGTCTAGTGGTTAGAGTGTAGTGGCGGCAGGGTAGTCTAGTGGTTAGAGTGTAGGGGCGGCAGGTAGCCTAGTGGTTAGAGTGTAGGGGCGGCAGGTAGCCTAGTGGTTAGAGTGTAGGGGCGGCAGGTAGCCTAGTGGTTAGAGTGTAGGGGCGCCAGGGTTAGAGCCTAGTGGTTAGAGCGTTGGACTTGTAACCGGAAGGTTGCTAGTTCAAACCCCCGAGCTGACAAGGTACAAATCCCCAGGACCACCCATACATAGAATGTATGCACACATGGCTGTAAGTCGCTTTGGATAAAAGCGTCTGCTAAATGGCATATATATCTGTAGTTCAGCCCCTGAACAAGGCAGTTAACCCACTGTTCCTAGGCCGTCATTGAAAATAAGAATTTGTTCTTAACTGACTTGCCTAGTTAAATAAAGGTCAAATTAAAAAATATGTTTAAATGTACAATGTACAGTGCATTCAGAAAGTATTCAGACCCCTTGACCTTTACCACATTTTGTTAAGTTACAGCCTTATTTTAAAATGGATTAAATAGTCCCCCCCCTCATCAATCTACACACAATACCCCATAATGACAACGCAAAAACAAGATTTTCAACATTTTAGCTCATTAATTAAATAAAACTGAAATATCACATTTACATAAGTATTCAGATCCATTACTCAGTACTTTGTTGAAGCATCTTTGGCAGCGATTACAGCCTCGAGTCTTCTTGGGTATGATGCTACAAGCTTGGCACACCTGTATTTGGGGAGTTTCTCCCATTCTTCTCTGCAGATCCTCCCAAACTCTCAGGTTGGATGGGGAGCATCGCTGCACAGCTATTTTCAGGTCCCTCCAGAGATGTTAGATCAGGTTTAAGTCTGGGCTCTGGCTGGTCCACTCAAGGACATTCAGAGACTTGTCCCGAAGCCACTCCTGCGATGTCTTGGCTGTGTGCTTAGGGTCGTTCTCCTGTTGGAAGGTGAACCTTCACCCCAGTCTGAGGTCCTGAGCGCTCTGGAGAAGGTTTTCATCAAGGATCTCTCTCTACTTTGCTCCGTTCATCTTTCCCTCGATCCTGACTAGTCTCCCAGTCCCTGCCACTGAAAAACTCGACCACAATTTCTCAGTTTGGCCGGGCAGCCAGCTCTAGGAAAAGTCTAGTTGGTTCCAAACTTCTTCCATTTCAGAATGATGGAGGTCACTGTGTTCTTGGGGACCTTCGACAGGGATAAAGACCACTGTACTACTCAGAACCCAGGTAGACAGGGATAAAGACCACTGTACTACTCAGAACCCAGGTAGACAGGGATAAAGACCACTGTACCACTCAGAGCCCAGGTAGACAGGGATAGAGACCACTGTACCACTCAGAACCCAGGTAGACAGGGATAGAGACCACTGTACCACTCAGACAGGGATAAAGACCACTGTACCTCTCAGAACCCAGGTAGACAGGGATAGAGACCACTGTACCACTCAGTACCCAGGTAGACAGGGATAGAGACCACTGTACCACTCAGTACCCAGGTAGACAGGGATAGAGACCACTGTACCACTCAGACAGGGATAAAGACCACTGTACCTCTCAGAACCCAGGTAGACAGGGATAGAGACCACTGTACCACTCAGTACCCAGGTAGACAGGGATAAAGACCACTGTACCACTCAGAGCCCAGGTAGACAGGTTTAAAGACCACTGTACCACTCAGAACCCAGGTAGACAGGTTTAAAGACCACCGTACCATTCAGAACACAGGTAGACAGGTTTAAAGACCACCGTACCATTCAGAACACAGGTAGACCGGTTGACAGGGAAACAGGTAGACAGGTAGACAGGGAAACAGGGAAACAGGTAGACAGGGAAACAGGTAGACAGGGAAACAGGTAGACAGGTAGACAGGTAGACCGGTAGACAGGGAAACAGGTAGACAGGGAAACAGGTAGACAGGTAGACAGGGAAACAGGTAGACAGGTAGACAGGTAGACAGGGAGACAGGTAGACCGGTAGACAGGGAAACAGGTAGACCGGTAGACAGGGAAACAGGTAGACCGGTAGACAGGGAAACAGGTAGACCGGTAGACAGGGAAACAGGTAGACCGGTAGACAGGGAAACAGGTAGACCGGTAGACAGGGAAACAGGTAGACCGGTAGACAGGGAAACAGGTAGACAGGTAGACAGGGAAACAGGTAGACAGGGAAACAGGTAGACAGGTAGACAGGTAGACAGGTAGACAGGTAAACAGGTAAACAGGTAGACAGGGAAACAGGTAGACAGGTAGACAGGTAGACAGGTAGACAGGGAAACAGGTAAACAGGTAGACAGGGAAACAGGTAGACAGGTAGACAGGGAAACAGGTAGACAGGTAGACAGGTAGACAGGTAAACAGGTAAACAGGTAGACAGGGAAACAGGTAGACAGGTAGACAGGTAGACAGGGAAACAGGGAAACAGGTAAACAGGTAGACAGGGAAACAGGTAGACAGGTAGACAGGTAGACAGGTAAAATGTATTTAAATATGTATTATTGGAACTGGCAGCTGAACTGATCAACACTAAATAGACACATCTTTGACTGTACATGTTAACTCCAGACTTAATGCACAACGTGTATTTTCTGTCAGTTTATCCACTCACTAGCAGCATTGCTTGGAGTAGGAACGAGGAAGACAGACGTGCTTCTAATTTGACTAACATGACGCAGTTGGCTCCCGGCCCGTACGTTGTCATTCTAACTCCAGCGTGTACGGGCTTGTTCACACGTGTAAAAAAAGAAATACTAAAATAAACTGTGTTTGATTTGGGCTTTAAAACTAGATAAACTAAGATAAAGTTTGAGGTCATTCTTTTTCAATGTTGACACTGGACATTAAAAGGACTGGCGCTGTCATTCAGTGACTGGTAGAGGTCAACGCCACAGCCAACAACACCCTTATTTGCCTGAATGCAAAATGACCTTTTCCCATTATTGCCTCGGGATGTTGTGGGAACTTCTGTAAAAACACTTTGCTCAATTCATGATCGCGTATTTAAGAGAAGTATGTCTCAGCTTTGTCCTGCCCACCTTAATGCCCATGTTGTGTTTCCCAGGAAGGAGAACAATATAGGAGGGAGAGAGAGAGACGGGGAGGGAGAGAGAGAGGGGGAGGGAGAGAGACGGGGAGGGAGAGAGAGAGACGGGGAGGGAGAGAGAGACGGGGAGGGAGAGAGAGACGGGGAGGGAGAGAGAGACGGGGAGGGAGAAGAGAGACGGGGAGGAGAGAGAGACGGGGAGGGGAGAGAGACGAGGGAGGGGAGAGAGAGACAGGGGAGGGAGAAGAGAGGACGGGAAGGGAACGGGAAGGAAAGGAGAACGAGGGAGGGGAGAGAGAGAAAAGCGAAAGGGAGAAAACGAGAGAGAAAGGGGAGAGAGAAACGGGAGGGAGAAAGCGAAAAAGAGAGAAAGAAAGGGAGAGAGAGAAAGACGGGCAGAGGAAGCGAGACGGGGGAGAAAGAGGAAGAGACGGGGAAAGACGGGGGAGACGAGGAGAGGGGAGAGAGAAGAGAGAGAAAGAGAAAACGAGGGAGGAAAGACGAGGAGGGAGAAAAACGGGAAGAAACGGGGAAAAGCGAGAAAGCGAAAACGAGGGAGGGAGAGAAAACGAAAGAAAAACGGAGAAGCGAAAACGAGGGAAGGAAACGAGAGAAACGAAAGAAAACAGGAAAGAAAGAAAAACGAAGAAAGGAAGAAAACGAAAACGAGAAAACAAGAAGAAAGAAAACAAGAAGAAAGTAAAAAAGCAGAAGGAAAGAAAACGAAAAGAAAACGAGACGGGGAGAGAGAAGGGAACGGGGGAGAGAAGAGAGAAACGAAGAGAGAGAAGAAAGAGAGAGAGACGGGGAGGGAGACGGGACGAGGGAGAGAGAAGGGGAGAGAGAGAGACGAGAGAAAAGGAGGGAAAAGAAACGGGGAGGGAAAGAGACAGGGAGGGAGAGAAGAGAGAGAGAGGGAGAGAGAGAGAGAGCGAGAGAGAGAGACGGGGGAGAGAAGAGAGAGACGGGGAGGGAGAAGAGAGAGAGAGACGGGGGAGGGAGATGAGAGATAGAGAGAGGGAGGGAGAGAGAGAGACGAGGGAGGGAAACGAGAGAGAGGGGAGGGAGAGAGACGAAAGGGAGAAAGCGGGGGAGGGAGAGAGACGGGGGAGGGAGAGGAGAAACGGGGAGAAGAGAGAGAAACGGGGGAGAGAAAGAGAGAGAGAGAAGGGAAAGAGAGAAATGAAAGGGAAGAGAGAGAAACGGGGAGAGAAGAGAGACGTGGAGAGAAAACGAGAGAGAAACGAGAGAGAGAGAGAGAGAGAGAGAGAGAGCAGGAGACGAGAGAGAGAGAGAGACGGGGAGAGAGAGAGAGAGAGAGAGAGAGAGAGACGGAGAGAGAGACGAGAGAGAGAACGAGAGAGAGAGACGAGAGAGAAGAGAAGACGAGAGAGAAAGAGAGAGAGAAGAAAGAGAGAAAGAAAGAGAAACGAGAGAGAAGAGAGAAACGAGAGAGAGAGAGAGAGAGAGAAGAGAGAGAGAGAAGAGAGAACGAGGAAGAGAGAAAGAAAGACGAGAGAGAGAGAGAGAAAGAGAGAGAGAGAGAGAGAGAAGAGAGAGAGAGAAGAGAGAAGAGAGAGAGGAGAGAGAAGAGAGAGAAGAGAGAGAGACGAGAGAGAGAGAGAGCGAGAGAGAGAAAGAGAGAGAACGGAGAGAGAGAGACGAGAGAGAAGAGAGAGAAGCGAGAGAGAGAGAGACGGGAAGAGAGAAAGACGAGAGAGAGAGAGAGAGAAACGAGAGAGAAAGAGACGAGGAGAGAGAGAGAGAGAGAGAGAGAGAGAGAGAGGAGAGAGAGAGAGACGGGAGAGAGAGAGAGAGAGAGACGAGAGAGAGAGAGACGGGGGAGGGAGATATAGAGAGACGGCGAGAGAGAGGGAGCGAGAGAGATAGACTGGGAGGGAGAGGCGAGAGGAGAGAGACGGGGGAGAGAGAGAAGACGGGGGAGGAGAGAGAGAGAGAGAGACGGGGGATATAGAGAGAGAAGAGAGAGACGGGGAGGGAGAGATATAGACCGGGAGGGAGAGAGAGAGAGAGAGACTGGGAAGGGAGAGGAGAGACGGGGAGGAGAAGAGAGAGAGACGGGGGACGAGAGAGAGAAGACGAAGGGAGAGAGAGAGAGAGACGGGGAGGGAGAGAGAGGGAGAGAGAGAGAGACGGGGAGAGGAGAGAACGGGGAGGAGGAGAGAGAGAGCGAGGGAGGAGAGAGGAGAGAGACGGGGAGGGAGAGAGAGAGAGACCGCAGAGTAGAGACGAGAGAGAACGAGGAGGGAGGAGGGGAAACGGGGAAGGAAGAAAACGAGAGAGATAATCCAAAGAAAACGAGGAAGGAAAGAAAACGAGGGAGGGAGAGAGGAAAGAGAGAGAGACGAAGAGAAAGAGAGAAAGAAAGGGAGGAGGAGAAGGAGAGAGGAGAGAGAGACGGGGGAGGGAAGAGAGAGAGAGAACGGGAGGGAGAGAGACGGGGAGGGAGAGAGAGAAGAGAGACGGGGAGGGAGAGAGAGAGACGGGAGAGAGAGAGGGGGGAGAGAGAGAGAGAGACGGGGAGAGAGAGAGAGAGGGAGAGGAGACGGGGGAGGGAGAGGAGAGAGAGAGGCAGAGGGGGAGGGAGAGAGAGAGGAGGAGGAGGAGGGAGAGAGAGAGACGGGGGAGGGAGAGAGAGAGAGAGAGACGAGGGAGAGAGAGAGAGACGGGGAGGGAGAGAGAGAGAGGAGACGGGGGGGAGAGGGACGGGGAGGGAGAGAGAGAGAGAGAGACGGGGAGGGAGAGAGAGAGAGAGAGAGACACGGGAGGGAGAGAGAGAGAGAGAGAGACGGGGAAAGGGAGAGAGAGAGAGACAGGAGGAGAGAAAGAGGGGAGGGAAGGAGAGGAAGGAGAGGACGAGGGAGGGAGAGAGAGAGACGGGGAGGGAGAGAGAGAGAGACGGGGGAGGGAGAGAGAGAGAGAGACGGGGAGGGAGAGAGAGAGAGACAGCACGGGGAGGGAGGAGAGACGGGGAGAGGGAGAGAGAGAGCCACGGGGAGGGAGAGAGAAAGAGAGACGGGGAGGAGAGAGAGAGACGAGGGGGAGGGAGAGGGGGAGAGAGAGAGAGAGACACGGGAGGAGAGAGAGAGAGAGACACGGGGAGGGAGGGGAGAGAGAGAGAGAGACACGGGGAGGGAGAGAGAGAGACACGGGGAGGGAGAGAGAGAGAGACACGGGGGAGAGAGAGAGAGACACGGGGAGGGAGAGAGAGAGAGACACGGGAGGGAGAGAGAGAGACACGGGAGGGAGAGAGACAGACACGGGAGGGAGAGAGAGAGGAGAGAGAGAGAGAGACACGGGGAGGGAGAGAGAGAGAGAGAGAGAGACACGGGGAGAGAGAGAGAGACACGGGGAGAGGAGAGAGAGAGACACGGGGAGGGAGAGAGAGAGACACGGGGAGAGAGAGAGAGAGAGACACGGGAGAGAGAGAGAGAGAGAGACACGGGAGAGAGAGAGAGAGAGAGAGAGACACGGGGAGAGAGAGAGAGAGAGACGGGGACACGGGAGAGAGAGAGAGAGAGACACGGGGAGGAGAGAGAGAGACACGGGGAGGGAGAGAGAGAGACACGGGGAGGGAGAGAGAGAGAGAGAGACACGGGGAGGGAGAGAGAGAGACACGGGGAGGGAGAGAGAGAGACACGGGGAGGGAGAGAGAGAGACACGGGGAGGGAGAGAGAGAGACACGGGGAGGGAGAGAGAGACACGGGGAGGGAGAGAGAGAGACACGGGGAGGGAGAGAGAGAGACACGGGGAGGGAGAGAGAGAGACACGGGGAGGGAGAGGGAGAGAGACACGGGGAGGGAGAGAGAGAGAGAGAGAGGGAGAGAGAGAGGGAGAGGGAGAGAGAGAGACACGGGGAGGGAGAGAGAGAGAGACACGGGGAGGGAGAGAGAGAGGGAGAGACACAGGGAGGGAGAGAGAGAGAGAGAGAGGGAGAGAGAGAGGGAGAGACACAGGGAGGGAGAGAGAGAGACACGGGGAGGGAGAGAGAGAGACACGGGGAGGGAGAGAGAGAGACACGGGGAGGGAGAGAGAGACACGGGAGGGAAAGAGAGAGAGGGAGAGAGCGAGAGAGAGGGAGAGAGAGAGAAATAGACAGGGAGACAGAGAGAAAACTAACGGTCTCTGTCTTTCTCCTATCATGTAAATGGTGTCTCGGGGCCTGACTAATATTCAGCTAGGATGGATGTTGCCTGAGGGCCCGACTGTTTCTGTTGGAGGCCACGCTCCCTCAGGGCTCTACTGCTGCTGGAGACCACGCCCACTCAGGGCCCTACTGCTACTGTTGGGATAAAGTAGGCTCCGCCCCCTAGGTAAACTAGTCCAAGGTAACAGGACAGGTAAGACCTCACAGACAGGAAGTCAGATCAACACTCACCACAGACCAGGCAGCAGAGCACACACACATTTGGGACACTTCTGGAGACACGGTCGCAGAACCACTGGCCGATGCTCCCACACTCTGGAACGGGCGTCCTCACAAACAGAGCAGGTAAGACTGCTTTCTCACTACCTAACCACCACGGGTTTAACCGCTCAAGAGAAACGGCAGTTGGCGAACGCCATCATGACAAGCCGTTATTTATTTTCTGCATATCCAGCTGAATGGTACCTTGTTACCGGTCTGTGGTTCAGTGTGTGGGGGGGGTTTACATGTGAAGCGGAGTCTACAGGTGTATTTTAGGGCGAGGTGAGGCACCTGTTAGGCCACCTGTTACCTGTGTGTTGTAATAACCTACTGCCTGCATGGTACTGACGGACAGACCCACCTGACCCCGACCTCAACAGTCAACACTGGCTTGTTATGTCTGAGACAGAGGATCACAGCACATGGAACTGATCACAACATGTTGTTGGTTAGATTAACCAGGTGTTTACTAAGAACACCTGGCAAGATAGGAAGGAGAGGGTTTGAGTTGGGAAAACATAAGAAAACAGACTTGTTTCTGTGAGGGTCTTTGTGTCTGGTAGACGGAGTGGTGGCTCTGTTTCTGTGAGGGTCTTTGTGTCTGGTAGACAGAGTGTTGGCTCTGTTTCTGTGAGGGTCTTTGTGTCTGGTAGACGGAGTGGTGGCTCTGTTTCTGTGAGGGTCTTTGTGTCTGGTAGACTGAGTGGTGGCTCTGTTTCTGTGAGGGTCTTTGTGTCTGGTAGACTGAGTGGTGGCTCTGTTTCTGTGAGGGTCTTTGTGTCTGGTACACAGAGTGTTGGCTCTGTTTCTGTGAGGGTCTTTGTGTCTGGTACACAGAGTGGTGGCTCTGTTTCTGTGAGGGTCTTTGTGTCTGGTAGACGGAGTGTTGGCTCTGTTTCTGTGAGGGTCTTTGTGTCTGGTAGACAGAGTGTTGGCTCTGTTTCTGTGAGGGTCTTTGTGTCTGGTAGACAGAGTGGTGGCTCTGTTCCAGGTAATGATAGCAAGATATTACAACCAACAAGGTTTTGCAACCGATTTCTCTTCTTGAGAAGGGAGCGGCGTTGCGTTCTGCACCACACCTGAGCAGGAACCTGAGAGACGACTTCTTGCGACAGCGTGTGACGGAACGGTTCACTCTCTTTAGGCGGAGCCCTGAACCGTGTGTGTGTGTGTGTGTGTGTGTGTGTATATCCTAACCTGAAGATAGGGCCTCAGGTGACAGCTCTTTCTGAAAGGAGAACGTCTGATTTGTTATAACCTCGTTAAACTGACACGGTTCTCATTTGAATACCAGTTCCAATTTAGATGTGTATGAACGTTTACTACACACACACACACACACACACACACACACACACACACACACACACACACACACACACACACACACACACACACACACACACACACACACACACACACACACACACACACACACACAGTTTTTCCCTGTAAGTAAGTCCCTGACTCCTGAGTAACAGTCTCTCCGGGAAGCCCATGCTGTCTGTCAGAAGGCCAGTCACACTCTCTCTACAAGGTTGATGTGGTGTGATGAGCTCATCAGATAAGGAGCTGTGTCTGAGCCTAGCTGACTAGCCTGCTGTAGTAGTGCCGTGCCCGTGTGCCCAGAGCCACGTATCACTGCATCCCGCGGCAGCACAGGTGTAGTCATGGGAAACAGGTGCCTTTCGGTTCCCACGCCTTCAGGCAGGCAGTTTAGTGAGGGAGAGAGAGACAGAGAGAGAGAAGCGTGTCGCTACATGCCCTCCAGGTCTACTAGACAGGGTGAGGTCTACCTACTGATCTCCTGCTCTGCCTACCTGCCTGGATGATGCCTACTGATCTCCTGCTCTGCCTACCTGCCTGGATGATGCCTACTGATCTCCTGCTCTGCCTACCTGCCTGGATGATGCCTACTGATCTCCTGCTCTGCCTACCTGCCTGGATGATGCCTACTGATCTCCTGCTCTGCCTACCTGACTGGATGATGCCTACGACTCTCCTGCCTACATGATGCCTGCCTGGACTCTCCTGCCTACATGATGCCCAGTCTGCCTCTCCTGCCTGGATGATGCCCAGTCTCCGACTCTCCTGCCTACATGATGCCCAGTCCTAGCGACTCTCCTGCCTACATGATGCCTAGTCCAGCGACTCTCCTGCCTACATGATGCCTAGTCTAGCGACTCTCCTGCCTACATGATGCCTAGTCCAGCGACTCTCCTGCCTACATGATGCCCAGTCTAGCGACTCTCCTGCCTACATGATGCCCAGTCCAGCGACTCTCCTGCCTACATGATGCCCAGTCTAGCGACTCTCCTGCCTACATGATGCCTAGTCCAGCGACTCTCCTGCCTACATGATGCCCAGTCTAGCGACTCTCCTGCCTACATGATGCCTAGTCCAGCGACTCTCCTGCCTACATGATGCCCAGTCTAGCGACTCTCCTGCCTACCTAGACAGATACAGGATAGATAGATATACAGGAGAGAGAGACACACAACCATCCATACCTACTATAGGACATGAGTCTAGGCGTGATGGGGTCTACCTATATAGAGACACAACCAGCCACCCATGACAGTGATGGTCTATGTAGAGACATAACCAGCCACCCATGACAGTGATGGTCTATGTAGAGACATAACCAGCCACCCATGACAGTGATGGTCTATGTAGAGAGACATAACCAGCCACCCATGACAGTGATGGTCTATGTAGAGACATAACCAGCCACCCATGACAGTGATGGTTTATGTAGAGACATAACCAGCCACCCATGACAGTGATGGTCTATGTAGAGAGACATAACCAGCCACCCATGACAGTGATGGTCTATGTAGAGACATAACCAGCCACCCATGACAGTGATGGTCTATGTAGAGACATAACCAGCCACCCATGACAGTGATGGTCTATGTAGAGAGACATAACCAGCCACCCATGACAGTGATGGTCTATGTAGAGAGACATAACCAGCTACCCATGACAGTGATGGTCTATGTAGAGTCATAACCAGCCACCCATGACAATGATGGTCTATGTAGAGACATAACCAGCCACCCATGACAGTGAAGGTCTATGTAGAGAGACATAACCAGCCACCCATGACAGTGATGGTCTATGTAGAGAGACATAACCAGCCACCCATGACAGTGATGGTCTATGTAGAGACATAACCAGCCACCCATGACAGTGATGGTCTATGTAGAGACATAACCAGCCACCCATGACAGTGATGGTCTATGTAGACACATAACCAATAACATGCAGGTGGTTTACATACTGTGAAAGCTGGACAGTTGTTCCAAACATTCAGAGCAACTGTTGGTGAAATAGGTTATCCTGAGGGCCTCCACACACACACACACACACACACACACACACACACACACACACACACACACACACACACACACACACACACACACACACACACACACACACACACACACACACACACACACACACACACACACACACACACACACACACACACACACACACACACACACACACACGTCCATCTGGCCCCAGTTTGACTCAGGTAACACTCCTCATGTACATACTAGGACGCTTGGCTTGATCCATGTGTGTATGTATACGTGTGGACTGGACTATATGCCCTGAGGGTGCAGAGTCCTTAGGGAGGGACTTCTTTCTTTGGCCTGAGCAGATAAAGACAGACAGAGAGGAGAGGTCAGTGTAAACTAGTCCAACTACTCTCCTCCTCTAGCTGAACCAGTTGAACTGGACTAGTAGCCATGTTAATCCTACTCAGTAAAACGCAGGGAGAGAATGTGCTGTTAACACAAAACCTCCAACAAAAAGGTCCTAAAACACCCGTCTACCCTGACAGTTCCTTAAAGATCATTAATGAAAAGGTCCTAAAACACCCGTCTACCCTGACAGTTCCTTAAAGATCATTAATGAAAAGGTCCTAAAACACCCATCTACCCTGACAGTTCCTTAAAGATCATTAATGAAAAGGTCCTAAAACACCCATCTACCCTGACAGTTCCTTAAAGATCATTAATGAAAAGGTCCTAAAACACCCATCTACCCTGACAGTTCCTTAAAGATCATTAATGAAAAAAGGTCCTAAAACACCCATCTACCCTGACAGTTCCTTAAAGATCATTAATGAAAAGGTCCTAAAACACCCGTCTACCCTGACAGTTCCTTAAAGATCATTAATGAAAAGGTCCTAAAACACCCATCTACCCTGACAGTTCCTTAAAGATCATTAATGAAAAGGTCCTAAAACACCCATCTACCCTGACAGTTCCTTAAAGATCATTAATGAAAAGGTCCTAAAACACCCATCTACCCTGACAGTTCCTTAAAGATCATTAATGAAAAGGTCCTAAAACACCCATCTACCCTGACAGTTCCTTAAAGATCATTAATGAAAAGGTCCTAAAACACCCGTCTACCCTGACAGTTCCTTAAAGAGCATTAATGAAAAGGTCCTAAAACACCCGTCTACCCTGACAGTTCCTTAAAGATCATTAATGAAAAGGTCCTAAAACACCCGTCTACCCTGACAGTTCCTTAAAGATCATTAATGAAAAGGTCCTAAAACACCCATCTACCCTGACAGTTCCTTAAAGATCATTAATGAAAAGGTCCTAAAACACCCATCTACCCTGACAGTTCCTTAAAGATCATTAATGAAAAGGTCCTAAAACACCCATCTACCCTGACAGTTCCTTAAAGATCATTAATGAAAAGGTCCTAAAACACCCGTCTACCCTGACAGTTCCTTAAAGATCATTAATGAAAAGGTCCTAAAACACCCATCTACCCTGACAGTTCCTTAAAGATCATTAATGAAAAGGTCCTAAAACACCCGTCTACCCTGACATTTCCTTAAAGATCATTAATGAAAAGGTCCTAAAACACCCGTCTACCCTGACAGTTCCTTAAAGATCATTAATGAAAAGGTCCTAAAACACCCATCTACCCTGACAGTTCCTTAAAGATCATTAATGAAAAGGTCCTAAAACACCCGTCTACCCTGACAGTTCCTTAAAGATCATTAATGAAAAGGTCCTAAAACACCCATCTACCCTGACAGTTCCTTAAAGATCATTAATGAAAAGGTCCTAAAACACCCATCTACCCTGACAGTTCCTTAAAGATCATTAATGAAAAGGTCCTAAAACACCCATCTACCCTGACAGTTCCTTAAAGATCATTAATGAAAAGGTCCTAAAACACCCATCTACCCTGACAGTTCCTTAAAGATCATTAATGAAAAGGTCCTAAAACACCCATCTACCCTGACAGTTCCTTAAAGATCATTAATGAAAAGGTCCTAAAACACCCATCTACCCTGACAGTTCCTTAAAGATCATTAATGAAAAGGTCCTAAAACACCCGTCTACCCTGACAGTTCCTTAAAGATCATTAATGAAAAGGTCCTAAAACACCCGTCTACCCTGACAGCTCCTTAAAGATCATTAATGAAAAGGTCCTAAAACACCCGTCTACCCTGACAGTTCCTTAAAGATCATTAATGAAAAGGTCCTAAAACACCCGTCTACCCTGACAGTTCCTTAAAGATCATTAATGAAAAGGTCCTAAAACACCCATCTACCCTGACAGTTCCTTAAAGATCATTAATGAAAAGGTCCTAAAACACCCATCTACCCTGACAGTTCCTTAAAGATCATTAATGAAAAGGTCCTAAAACACCCGTCTACCCTGACAGTTCCTTAAAGATCATTAACGATGCAAAGAAATAAAGTGTTAAAACACATGTCATTGTACAAAATGTGAAGAAACGCATATAAAAATGTATGTTAATGTGCAGCGCAACTAATCCATCAACCTGTTACCTCTTCCTCTTGTCGTTGCAGTGAAAACTGCACACACACACACACACCAGATCCAAAATGCTCAGCGTTCAGGAGCGCAAGCCCAAGAGGCCTCACTACATCCCACGGCCCCCAGGCAAGCCCTACAAGTACCAGTGTTTCCAGTGCCCGTTCACCTGCAACGAGAAGTCTCACCTGTTCAACCACATGAAGTACAACCTCTGTAAGAATTCTATATCACTGGTGTCTCAGAAAGGAGGCCACGCAGGGAGGCAGACCAAGACCCCTGGCCCTGCCAACCACAAACTGGCATCTTTAACCCTGAAAGACAAATCAGGGCCACTTCCTGTGGAGCGGCTCATGACCCCTGAGGGTCACAGAGGAGGAGTGGAGAACATGAGAGAAGAGAAGGAGGAGAGGGAGGAGGAGAAGGAGGAGAGAGAGGAGGAGGAGGAGAGAGAGAAGGAGGAGAGAGAGGAGAAGAAGGAGAGAGAGGAGGCGTGTGGGAGTCCAGTCAGGAAAGACATTCAGATCAAATCAGACACAAAGGAACTCAAAGAGGTCAAGGCTGTGCCACGCCAGTCAGCCTTCTCCCAAGTCACACCCAATCGGGAGAACCCAGAGGTCGCGCTAAAGTCATCCCACAACCAATCAGGGGAGCCGTCTCTGACTCCGCCCATGCCATCATTCCATAACCCCACCTTCGCCTGGGGCCCAATGGCAGCAGCCTCCATGCCGCTGAAGCCCCTCCCACCTCACATAATACCAGTACCCTCCCTACCCGTTTCCTGATCGCCACCCGGCCCTCCACCCCCTCTACCAGCCCTACTTCATCCCAGGGACGCATCACCTTTCTGGGCCAAACTCACAGACCTACCGGCCTAGCTTCCTGGAGACCCCACAAAGACCTGTGATACCCATGAACCCATCTCTCATCCCTCCATACCCCTACAGATACGGTCTCCCCCTGCCCTATGGCCTGTACCGACCCGCG
This sequence comes from Oncorhynchus gorbuscha, assembly GCF_021184085.1. Classification (NCBI taxonomy): domain Eukaryota; kingdom Metazoa; phylum Chordata; class Actinopteri; order Salmoniformes; family Salmonidae; genus Oncorhynchus; species Oncorhynchus gorbuscha. Next base: position 58,005 of record NW_025746688.1, read on the forward strand.
GACCACCACCACCCACACCCCATCCCTCTCCCAGGCTCCAGGTACTTTCCTCTGGATGTGTACGACCCAAGACCAGGCCCCGGCCTGGGACCTAGGGACTATGACTTTTACCTCCACCCCAGGCTCCATGGTGAACCCCACAGCAGACCCACGGAGGAAGGGACCAGCCAGGTGGAGCAGAGCAGAGACAAGCCCACCAGACTGAGCCCCATGGAGGGGTGTTCTGCCTTGGGCTCCCCTGACAGACCCAGCCCTCCACACCCCTTCACCCAGAGAGACACTACGAAGGGTTCCAGATGTACCGTCCTGGGGGAACTACAGCCTGTCAACCAATCAGGAGGACCAGAGCCAGCCTCTCAGCCAATCAGAGTAGAGCCGAGCAAAGAGGACGCACCACAGAGCTTGATGACGCACATGGAAAGAGGGTAAGTGATGATACAACAACATGCACTCTGCTCACACAGCTCTTTACCAGCCAGACAGCTGCAGCTCTAACTAGTCTATACAGATGTATCAGTGTCTAATCTAACTAGTCTATACAGAGGTATCAGTGTCTAATCTAACTAGTCTATACAGAGGTATCAGTGTCTAATCTAACTAGTCTATACAGATGGATCAGTGTCTAATCTAACTAGTCTATACAGAGGTATCAGTGTCTAATCTAACTAGTCTATACAGAGGTATCAGTGTCTAATCTAACTAGTCTATACAGAGGTATCAGTGTCTAATCTAACTAGTCTATACAGAGGTATCAGTGTCTAATCTAACTAGTCTATACAGAGGTATCAGTGTCTAATCTAACTAGTCTATACAGATGTATCAGTGTCTAATCTAACTAGTCTATACAGAGGTATCAGTGTCTAATCTAACTAGTCTATACAGAGGTATCAGTGTCTAATCTAACTAGTCTATACAGAGGTATCAGTGTCTAATCTAACTAGTCTATACAGAGGTATCAGTGTCTAATCTAACTAGTCTATATAGAGGTATCAGTGTCTAATCTAACTAGTCTATACAGATGTATCAGTGTCTAATCTAACTAGTCTATACAGATGTATCAGTGTCTAATCTAACTAGTCTATACAGATGTATCAGTGTCTAATCTAACTAGTCTATACAGAGGTATCAGTGTCTAATCTAACTAGTCTATACAGAGGTATCAGTGTCTAATCTAACTAGTCTATACAGAGGTATCAGTGTCTAATCTAACTAGTCTATATAGATGTATCAGTGTCTAATCTAACTAGTCTATACAGATGTATCAGTGTCTAATCTAACTAGTCTATACAGAGGTATCAGTGTCTAATCTAACTAGTCTATACAGATGTATCTAACTAGTCTATACAGATGTATCAGTGTCTAATCTAACTAGTCTATACAGATGTATCTAACTAGTCTATACAGATGTATCAGTGTCTAATCTAACTAGTCTATACAGATGTATCAGTGTCTAATCTAACTAGTCTATACAGATGTATCAGTGTCTAATCTAACTAGTCTATACAGATGTATCAGTGTCTAATCTAACTAGTCTATACAGATGTATCAGTGTCTAATCTAACTAGTCTATACAGATGGATCAGTGGATGTCTAATCTAACTAGTCTATACAGATGGATCAGTGGATGTCTAATCTAACTAGTCTATACAGAGGTATCAGTGTCTAATCTAACTAGTCTATACAGATGTATCAGTGTCTAATCTAACTAGTCTATACAGAGGTATCAGTGTCTAATCTAACTAGTCTATACAGAGGTATCAGTGTCTAATCTAACTAGTCTATACAGAGGTATCAGTGTCTAATCTAACTAGTCTATACAGATGTATCAGTGTCTAATCTAACTAGTCTATACAGAGGTATCAGTGTCTAATCTAACTAGTCTATACAGATGTATCAGTGTCTAATCTAACTAGTCTATACAGATGTATCAGTGTCTAATCTAACTAGTCTATACAGAGGTATCAGTGTCTAATCTAACTAGTCTATACAGAGGTATCAGTGTCTAATCTAACTAGTCTATACAGAGGTATCAGTGTCTAATCTAACTAGTCTATACAGAGGTATCAGTGTCTAATCTAACTAGTCTATACAGATGTATCAGTGTCTAATCTAACTAGACTATACAGAGGTATCAGTGTCTAATCTAACTAGTCTATACAGATGTATCAGTGTCTAATCTAACTAGTCTATACAGAGGTATCAGTGTCTAATCTAACTAGTCTATACAGAGGTATCAGTGTCTAATCTAACTAGTCTATACAGAGGTATCAGTGTCTAATCTAACTAGTCTATACAGATGTATCAGTGTCTAATCTAACTAGTCTATACAGATGTATCAGTGGATGTCTAATCTAACTAGTCTATACAGAGGTATCAGTGTCTAATCTAACTAGTCTATACAGATGTATCAGTGTCTAATCTAACTAGTCTATACAGAGGTATCAGTGTCTAATCTAACTAGTCTATACAGAGGTATCAGTGTCTAATCTAACTAGTCTATACAGAGGTATCAGTGTCTAATCTAACTAGTCTATACAGATGTATCAGTGTCTAATCTAACTAGTCTATACAGATGTATCAGTGGATGTCTAATCTAACTAGTCTATACAGAGGTATCAGTGTCTAATCTAACTAGTCTATACAGATGTATCAGTGTCTAATCTAACTAGTCTATACAGAGGTATCAGTGTCTAATCTAACTAGTCTATACAGATGTATCAGTGTCTAATCTAACTAGTCTATACAGAGGTATCAGTGTCTAATCTAACTAGTCTATACAGAGGTATCAGTGTCTAATCTAACTAGTCTATACAGATGTATCAGTGTCTAATCTAACTAGTCTATACAGAGGTATCAGTGTCTAATCTAACTAGTCTATACAGAGGTATCAGTGTCTAATCTAACTAGTCTATACAGAGGTATCAGTGTCTAATCTAACTAGTCTATACAGAGGTATCAGTGTCTAATCTAACTAGTCTATACAGAGGTATCAGTGTCTAATCTAACTAGTCTATACAGAGGTATCAGTGTCTAATCTAACTAGTCTATACAGAGGTATCAGTGTCTAATCTAACTAGTCTATACAGAGGTATCAGTGTCTAATCTAACTAGTCTATACAGAGGTATCAGTGTCTAATCTAACTAGTCTATACAGAGGTATCAGTGTCTAATCTAACTAGTCTATACAGATGTATCAGTGGATGTCTAATCTAACTAGTCTATACAGATGTATCAGTGGATGTCTAATCTAACTAGTCTATACAGATGTATCAGTGGATGTCTAATCTAACTAGTCTATACAGATGTATCAGTGTCTAATCTAACTAGTCTATACAGATGTATCAGTGTCTAATCTAACTAGTCTATACAGATGTATCAGTGTCTAATCTAACTAGTCTATACAGAGGTATCAGTGTCTAATCTAACTAGTCTATACAGAGGTATCAGTGTCTAATCTAACTAGTCTATACAGATGTATCAGTGTCTAATCTAACTAGTCTATACAGAGGTATCAGTGTCTAATCTAATTAGTCTATACAGATGTATCAGTGTCTAATCTAACTAGTCTATACAGAGGTATCAGTGTCTAATCTAACTAGTCTATACAGAGGTATCAGTGTCTAATCTAACTAGTCTATACAGAGGTATCAGTGTCTAATCTAACTAGTCTATACAGATGTATCAGTGTCTAATCTAACTAGTCTATACAGATGTATCAGTGTCTAATCTAACTAGTCTATACAGATGTATCAGTGTCTAATCTAACTAGTCTATACAGAGGTATCAGTGTCTAATCTAACTAGTCTATACAGAGGTATCAGTGTCTAATCTAACTAGTCTATACAGAGGTATCAGTGTCTAATCTAACTAGTCTATACAGATGTATCAGTGTCTGTCTAATCTAACTAGTCTATACAGAGGTATCAGTGTCTAATCTAACTAGTCTATACAGATGTATCAGTGTCTAATCTAACTAGTCTATACAGAGGTATCAGTGTCTAATCTAACTAGTCTATACAGATGTATCAGTGTCTAATCTAACTAGTCTATACAGATGTATCAGAGTCTGTCTAATCTAACTAGTCTATACAGATGTATCAGTGTCTGTCTAATCTAACTAGTCTATACAGATGTATCAGTGTCTGTCTAATCTAACTAGTCTATACAGATGTATCAGTGTCTAATCTAACTAGTCTATACAGATGTATCAGTGTCTAATCTAACTAGTCTATACAGATGTATCAGTGTCTAATCTAACTAGTCTATACAGAGGTATCAGTGTCTAATCTAACTAGTCTATACAGAGGTATCAGTGTCTAATCTAACTAGTCTATACAGAGGTATCAGTGTCTAATCTAACTAGTCTATACAGAGGTATCAGTGTCTAATCTAACTAGTCTATACAGAGGTATCAGTGTCTAATCTAACTAGTCTATACAGAGGTATCAGTGTCTAATCTAACTAGTCTATACAGAGGTATCAGTGTCTAATCTAACTAGTCTATACAGATGTATCAGTGGATGTCTAATCTAACTAGTCTATACAGAGGTATCAGTGTCTAATCTAACTAGTCTATACAGATGTATCAGTGTCTAATCTAACTAGTCTATACAGAGGTATCAGTGTCTAATCTAACTAGTCTATACAGAGGTATCAGTGTCTAATCTAACTAGTCTATACAGAGGTATCAGTGGATATCTAATCTAACTAGTCTATACAGATGTATCAGTGTCTAATCTAACTAGTCTATACAGATGTATCAGTGTCTAATCTAACTAGTCTATACAGATGTATCAGTGTCTAATCTAACTAGTCTATACAGATGTATCAGTGTCTGTCTAATCTAACTAGTCTATACAGAGGTATCAGTGTCTAATCTAACTAGTCTATACAGAGGTATCAGTGTCTAATCTAACTAGTCTATACAGAGGTATCAGTGTCTAATCTAACTAGTCTATACAGATGTATCAGTGTCTAATCTAACTAGTCTATACAGAGGTATCAGTGTCTAATCTAACTAGTCTATACAGATGTATCAGTGTCTAATCTAACTAGTCTATACAGATGTATCAGTGGATGTCTAATCTAACTAGTCTATACAGAGGTATCAGTGTCTAATCTAACTAGTCTATACAGAGGTATCAGTGTCTAATCTAACTAGTCTACACAGAGGTATCAGTGTCTAATCTAACTAGTCTATACAGAGGTATCAGTGTCTAATCTAACTAGTCTATACAGATGTATCAGTGGATGTCTAATCTAACTAGTCTATACAGAGGTATCAGTGTCTAATCTAACTAGTCTATACAGATGTATCAGTGTCTAATCTAACTAGTCTATACAGATGTATCAGTGGATGTCTAATCTAACTAGTCTATACAGATGTATCAGTGTCTAATCTAACTAGTCTATACAGATGTATCAGTGGATATCTAATCTAACTAGTCTATACAGATGGATCAGTGTCTAATCTAACTAGTCTATACAGATGTATCAGTGTCTAATCTAACTAGTCTATACAGATGTATCAGTGGATGTCTAATCTAACTAGTCTATACAGAGGTATCAGTGTCTAATCTAACTAGTCTATACAGAGGTATCAGTGTCTAATCTAACTAGTCTACACAGAGGTATCAGTGTCTAATCTAACTAGTCTATACAGAGGTATCAGTGTCTAATCTAACTAGTCTATACAGATGTATCAGTGGATGTCTAATCTAACTAGTCTATACAGAGGTATCAGTGTCTAATCTAACTAGTCTATACAGATGTATCAGTGGATGTCTAATCTAACTAGTCTATACAGATGTATCAGTGGATGTCTAATCTAACTAGTCTATACAGATGTATCAGTGTCTAATCTAACTAGTCTATACAGATGTATCAGTGGATATCTAATCTAACTAGTCTATACAGATGGATCAGTGTCTAATCTAACTAGTCTATACAGATGTATCAGTGTCTAATCTAACTAGTCTATACAGATGTATCAGTGGATGTCTAATCTAACTAGTCTATACAGAGGTATCAGTGTCTAATCTAACTAGTCTATACAGAGGTATCAGTGTCTAATCTAACTAGTCTACACAGAGGTATCAGTGTCTAATCTAACTAGTCTATACAGAGGTATCAGTGTCTAATCTAACTAGTCTATACAGATGTATCAGTGGATGTCTAATCTAACTAGTCTATACAGAGGTATCAGTGTCTAATCTAACTAGTCTATACAGATGTATCAGTGTCTAATCTAACTAGTCTATACAGATGTATCAGTGGATGTCTAATCTAACTAGTCTATACAGATGTATCAGTGTCTAATCTAACTAGTCTATACAGATGGATCAGTGTCTAATCTAACTAGTCTATACAGAGGTATCAGTGTCTAATCTAACTAGTCTATACAGAGGTATCAGTGTCTAATCTAACTAGTCTATACAGAGGTATCAGTGTCTAATCTAACTAGTCTATACAGATGGATCAGTGTCTAATCTTCTGCATATTATTTGTCTTTCTTCCTCATTCAGGTCGGAAGCCAACAGCGCAGAGCACTCCACCTCTGACGAAAGCAACGACTCCTCAGCTGATCGAGATGGTGAAGATGATGATGAAGATGATGAAGATGATGATGAGAAAGATTTGATGCCCCTGAACCTCTCCAAAAAGGACCAGGAGTCAGACCTCTTCACCAGCAGGGGGAGCTGTCCTGAAACAAGGCACCCGGAGGAGGACCTGCCACTGAACCTGAGCCTTAGGGCCACACCAGGCAGTCCAGATCACTGCTCCAAAATGGCCACCTCAGGGAGGGAGTTTGTTAGGGTCCAACCAGGCAACCCAGACCATTGCTCCAAAATGGCCACCTTAATCGCAGTGGATCTCAGTCAACAGGGCTCCAGCCCAGCTCCCACCCAAACAGACAAGGAGCCCAGTGACCAACAGAGACAGACTGCAGCCCTGGCTCTCTGCCAGCTGGCTAGCTCCTCCTCTTCCTCCAGCCTCAGCTCTATGGCAACAGACAGCCCGTCAGTACGCCCAACAGGCTGCCCCTGTCTCCCAACAACCACAGCCCTCGCCAGAGTGGTGAAACACACAACCACAGGCCTCGCCAGAGAGGTGAAACACACAACCACAGGCCTCGCCAGAGAGGTGAAACACACAACCACAGGCCTCCCCAGAGAGGTGGAACACACAACCACAGGCCTCCCCAGAGAGGTGAAACACACAACCACAGGCCTCCCCAGAGAGGTGGAACACACAACCACAGGCCTCCCCAGAGAGGTGGAACACACAACCACAGGCCTCCCCAGAGAGGTGGAACACACAACCACAGGCCTCCCCAGAGAGGTGAAACACACAACCACAGCCCTCCCCAGAGAGGTGAAACACACAACCACAGCCCTCCCCAGAGAGGTGGAACACACAACCACAGGCCTCCCCAGAGAGGTGAAACACACAACCACAGCCCTCCCCAGAGAGGTGAAACACACAACCACAGCCCTCCCCAGAGAGGTGAAACACACAACCACAGCCCTCCCCAGAGAGGTGAAACACACAACCACAGCCCTCCCCAGAGAGGTGAAACACACAACCACAGGCCTCTCCAAGGAGGTCAAACAGGAACACACAGCCGAGGGCCAGACGGACCAGTCTAGTACCCCAGTTAGGGGGGTGAAGAGAGCTGCCAGGGGAGAGAGCCAGCTCCCAGCCAGGAAAAACACCAGGCTTACAGCCCCTCACAAACAGAGACAGACTAAGAGGCTGGTGAAGGAGACAGGAGGAGGGAGAGCACTGAGGAGGAGACCTCTCTGCTGCTGAACACCAAGTGACAGTTGAACCAATACCCAGATAACAGGAAGTCCACAGTGGCTCAAAACCCTCACGGCCTCTAGTCTAGGACCAGGATGTAAAGGAGTAAAGTGGAGCTGTACAGTTGAACCTCCACGGACACGCCCCTGTCTGTCTATAGGACGATCAAATGTTTACCAAGCACTAAAAGCAAGACTGGTGCTTTAAAACCAACATGTGATGGTGTCTCCGGTAGGCTACAGGGAAAACCTCTTTTCAGAAAACCCTCCTCACCTGCACTGACACGACCCAAATAGCCTTTCATGTAAAATGTTAACCCTTCACATCTGATCACAGAACGCTGTATAGAACAAGAGTGGAACTATTTAAGTGACTATAATATGTTGTATAATACAAGGTGCATGGTGGTGAGAAGTTGTATATATTTAATATGGTTCTAAAAGCAATACCAAAATAAAATCTGTCTATGTTTATCCCAAGGGGTTGTTGTTCTGTATGGCTGTTGTGACTGTGAGGGTTTATGGGAAGGTAATGGGGGTTGTTGTTCTGTATGGCTGTTGTGACTGAGGGTTTATGGGAAGGTAATGGGGGTTGTTGTTCTGTATGGCTGTTGTGACTGTGAGGGTTTATGGGAAGGGAATGGGGGTTGTTGTTCTGTATGGCTGTTGTGACTGAGGGTTTATGGGAAGGTAATGGGGGTTGTTGTTCTGTATGGATGTTGTGACTGTGAGGGTTTATGGGAAGGTAATGGGGGTTGTTGTTCTGTATGGCTGTTGTGACTGAGGGTTTATGGGAAGGGAATGGGGGTTGTTGTTCTGTATGGCTGTTGTGACTGAGGGTTTATGGGAAGGGAAGGGGAGTTGTTGTTCTGTATGGCTGTTGTGACTGTGAGGGTTTATGGGAAGGGGGTTGTTGTGACTGTGAGGGTTTATGGGAAGGGAATGGGGGGTTGTTGTTCTGTATGGCTGTTGTGACTGTGAGGTTTATGGGAAGGGGGGTTTGTTGTTCTGTATGGCTGTTGTGACTGAGGGTTTATGGGAAGGGAAGGGGGAGTTGTTGTTCTGTATGGCTGTTGTGACTGTGAGGGTTTATGGGAAGGGAAGGGGGGTTGTTGTTCTGTATGGCTGTTGTGACTGTGAGGGTTTATGGGAAGGAAGGGGGGTTGTTGTTCTGTATGGCTGTTGTGACTGTGAGGGTTTATGGGAAGGGAAGGGGGGTTGTTGTTCTGTATGGCTGTTGTGACTGAGGGTTTATGGGAAGGGAAGGGGGGGTTGTTGTTCTGTATGGCTGTTGTGACTGTGAGGGTTTATGGGAAGGGAAGGGGGGTTGTTGTTCTGTATGCTATTGTGACTGTGAGGGTTTATGGGAAGGGAATGGGGGGTTGCTTTGCAGGTACAGATGACATGTTGTGTCGTAGTTCAAATACAAGAAGCTCCCGCACGCCGCTCTAGCTAGCTGTGTGTGCAGGGTTTTGTTACGTACCGTCCGGGAGACGAGAGGGCACCAGCAGGCCTCTTCTCCCCAGCTCTGCCAGGGCCAAGCAGCCTCCATGCCACGCGTTGTCTGTCTCCTGGAAACTAGAACAAGAACACACACACCAAGGATGACATTTCACATCCGCAAAACTGACCTGAGCTCCGCAAAAACTACCTTAAAAACAGTCATGAACCGTTAACAATCATGTTTTCATCAAATTGAATGATATTTGGATGAAACCAGGTCAAAGTGTGACGACAAAGTATGAAAAATGACTGTTGCTTCTACATTGATAAAGTGACTGGTCCCCTCCCCATGTCAAACCCTTGGATTCAAGATGGGGGGGGGGGGGGGGTTATTAAGGCGGTAGGGGGACATCATCCCAACTCTCATTTTAATACACCAACGGAACATGATATTCTCTTCCCTAATCGTCATAAGTTACACCTCGTAACCGACACGGGAGAAGGTGTGTTTGCAGAGGGGCGTGACTTATATAACGAGACAGCTACTCTGCTGATGCCAAAATGTAACTGTAGGATGTCAGCAAATAGAATTAGAAGGGTCATTCAGAACTCCAACGCAGTTGTCATGTCAACACATCCGTCAGTGTGGCTGTGAACCGCATCACAAGAGACTTGCCAAACGGGAGATGTATCATATTTATTTGTTACATCACCAGCTAGGATTCCATCAATTGGCAACAGATTTTCACGTGAATATTCTAGAATCTGCATGAAGAAAATGTGCTTTTTTCCATCAGCAGTATTTCCCCACCAGTAGTATTTTCCCACCAGTAGTATTTTCCCCACCAGTAGTATTTTCCCCACCAGTAGTATTTTCCCCACCAGTAGTATTTTCCCCACCAGCAGTATTTTCCCCACCAGTAGTATTTTCCCCACCAGTAGTATTTTCCCCACCAGTAGTATTTTCCCCACCAGTAGTATTTCCCCCCCAGTAGTATTTCCTCACCAAAAGGTCCTGTTGCTGATAAAAATCAGTGTGTGATGACATAGTGCACTCAAAATGGACTTATACGCTGAAGTTCTCATGAACCGAATAAAAATTGAAAAGTTGATAGTGTTTCCATGGTTTCTTCACCTCTACTGATAGTTGCGTCTGGACACCTGACCTCGAGACAACAGCTGACACACACCGTGCAGGTAGGCTGGTCTACACTAAAGTATTATGGATTAAAGCGAGAATATTTTAAATTTGACAAATGGCAGTCAAGCATCGATCATCACGTCACCAGAATAAGACGGTCGATGTTTATTGGTAACGGAGCATCAAGCTCATCACTGTGCACTTTCACCTCCCCTGTAAAGTTCATCATCACTACTTTAATAACCTGCATGTTACCTGGGTGGTAGTGGGAGGACCACAATAACCTGCATGTTACCTGGGTGGTAGTGGGAGGACCACAATAACCTGCATGTTACCTGGGTGGTAGTGGGAGGACCACAATAACCTGCATGTTACCTGGGTGGTAGTGGGAGGACCACAATAACCTGCACGTTACCTGGGTGGTAGTGGGAGGACCACAATAACCTGCACGTTACCTGGGTGGTAGTGGGAGGACCACAATAACCTGCATGTTACCTGGGTGGTAGTGGGAGGACCACAATAACCTGCATGTTACCTGGGTGGTAGTGGGAGGACCACAATAACCTGCATGTTACCTGGGTGGTAGTGGGAGGACCACAATAACCTGCATGTTACCTGGGTGGTAGTGGGAGGACCACAATAACCTGCATGTTACCTGGGTGGTAGTGGGAGGACCACAATAACCTGCATGTTACCTGGGTGGTAGTGGGAGGACCACAATAACCTGCATGTTACCTGAGTGGTAGTGGGAGGACAACACACAATATCATCACGTGACTACAAGTTTCCTTCAATATGTTTTTATATTAATATTTGCGCAAAAAAAATGTGTCTCCACCGCAGTTTCCCGCATAATTAAATTTCACCGACAGAAAAAGATCCCACCATGTCTAACGAACAAATGAACTGTCGGTATTTCTAAAATCACAGCGTAATTTATTTTATTTTTTGAATGTTTAATATTGCTTTGTGTTTCACCAAATTAGCTTGAGATGGATTTTACGGCAACACTGCATCCAAGTTTCATAACTTTTCAAAGACCTGTCAGTCAAGGCCAGCTCATGAATATAAGCTCCCCGCCCACTCAGCCTGTCTTTATAAACTTCCTGGTAGCCATGAGAGGAAAAGATTTTAAAAATTCTACCCCCCCACCCCAAAAAAAACATTACGGGTCGTATTTTAATCAGTCAAAGGGTTATTTTACACGGGAATCAGAATTACTGTTTGGGAGATTTAATAAACTCAGCAAAAAAATAAACGTCCCCTTTTTCAGGACCCTGTCTTTCAAAGATATTTGGATTTTTACGAATGAATTTCACAGATCTTCATTGTAAAGGGTTTAAACACCATGCTTGTTCAATGAACCATAAACAATGAATGAACATGCACCTGTGGAACGGTCGTTAAGACACTAACAGTTTACAGACGGTACGCAATTAAGGTCACAGTTATGAAAACGTAGGACACTAAAGAGGCCTTTCTACTGACTCTGAAAAACACCAAATGAAAGATGCCCAGGGTCCCTGCTCATCTGCGTGAACGTGCCTTAGGCATGCTGCAAGGAGGCATGAGGACTGCAGATGTGGCCAGGGAAAGAAATTGCAATGTCCGTACTATGAGACGCCTAAGACACCGCTACAGGGAGACAGGACGGACAGCTGATCGTCCTCGCAGTGGCAGACCACGTGTAACCACACCTGCACAGGATCGGTACATCCGAACATCACACCTGCGGGACAGGTACAGGATGGTAACAACAACTGCCCGAGTTACACCAGGAACGCACAATCCCTCCATCAGTGCTCAGACTGTCCGCTATAGGCTGAGAGAGGCTGGACTGAGGGCTTGTAGGCCTGTTGTAATGCAGGTCCTCACCAGACATCACCGGCAACAACGTTGCTTATGGGCACAAACCCACCGTCGTTGGACCAGACAGGACTGGTCCAGCGACGGTGTTTTGTCTCACCAGGGGTGATGGTCGGATTCGCGTTTATCGTCAAAGGAATGAGCGTTACACCGAGGCCTGTACTCTGGAGCGGGATTCATTTGGAGGTGAAGGGTCCGTCATAGTCTGGGGCGGTGTGTCACAGCATCATCGGACTGAGCTTGTTGTCATTGCAGGCAATCTCAACGATGTGCGTTACAGGGAAGACATCCTCCTCCCTCATGTGGTACCCTTCCTGCAGGCTCATCCTGACATGACCCTCCAGCATGACAATGCCACCAGCCATACTGCTCGTTCTGTGCCTGATTTCCTGCAAGACAGGAATGTTCTGAGTGTTCTGCCGTGGCTAGCGAAGAGCCCAGATCTCAATCCCATTGAGCACGTCTGGGACCTGTTGGATCGGAGGGTGAGGGCTAAGGCCCCCCAGAAATGTCTGGGAACTTGCAGGTGCCTTGGTGGAAGAGTGGGGTAACATCTCACAGCAAGAACTGGCAAATCTGGTGCAGTCCATGAGGAGGAGATGCACTGCAGTACTTAATGCAGCTGGTGGCCACACCAGATGATGACTGTTACTTTTGATTTTGACCCCCTCTTTGTTCAGGGACACATTATTCCATTTCTGTTAGTCACATGTCTGTGAAACTTGATTTCTCAGTTGTTGAATCTTATGTTCATACAAATATTTACACATTAAGTTAAGTTTGCTGAAAATAAAACGCAGTAGACAGTGAGAGGACGTTTCTTTTTTTTGCTGAGTTCACCTTAACATATATGTGTATATTGTCTGATAAGATGATCCCCCAGTGGCACAGACAAATAGCACAACATCAACACGACAAAGCTGCAAATGAAGCAGTTGTTACCTGAAGCAGTCCAACACGGATCCAACCACCTCGTCAGCCAGCTCCCTGGGGAGTCGCCCCGTCACCCGCCCAATACTGAAACGAGGGAACACATGTTGGAGCCTCTCTGAGCAATTCATCTGCACTTCATCAACATGAGGGCGTGCTCCTCCCTATAGGCAGGTACATCAACATGAGGGCGTGCTCCTCCCTATAGGCAGTTACATCAACATGAGGGCGTGCTCCTCCCTATAGGCAGTTACATCAACATGAGGGCGTGCTCCTCCCTATAGGCAGATATAACTCAGTGCTCCTCCCTATAGGCAGATATAACTCAGTGCTCCTCCCTATAGGCAGTTACATCAACATGAGGGCGGGCTCCTCCCTATAGGCAGATATAACTCAGTGCTCCTCCCTATAGGCAGGTATAACTCAGTGCTCCTCCCTATAGGCAGTTACATCAACATGAGGGCGTGCTCCTCCCTATAGGCAGATATAACTCAGTGCTCCTCCCTATAGGCAGATATAACTCAGTGCTCCTCCCTATAGGCAGATATAACTCAGTGCTCCTCCCTATAGACAGATATAACTCAGTGCTCCTCCCTATAGGCAGATATAACTCAGTGCTCCTCCCTATAGGCAGTTACATCAACATGAGGGCGTGCTCCTCTCTATAGGCAGATATAACTCAGTGCTCCTCCCTATAGGCAGATATAACTCAGGGCTCCTCCCTATAGACAGATATAACTCAGTGCTCCTCCCTATAGACAGATATAACTCAGGGCTCCTCCCTATAGACAGTTACATCAACATGAGGGCGTGCTCCTCCCTATAGGCAGATATAACTCAGTGCTCCTCCCTATAGGCAGATATAACTCAGGGCTCCTCCCTATAGGCAGATATAACTCAGTGCTCCTCCCTATAGACAGATATAACTCAGTGCTCCTCCCTATAGACAGATATAACTCAGTGCTCCTCCCTATAGGCAGATATAACTCAGGGCTCCTCCCTATAGGCAGATATAACTCAGTGCTCCTCCCTATAGGCAGATATAACTCAGTGCTCCTCCTTATAGGCAGATATAACTCAATGCTCCTCCCTATAGACAGATATAACTCAGTGCTCCTCCCTATAGGCAGATATAACTCAGTGCTCCTCCCTATAGACAGATATAACTCAGGGCTCCTCCCTATAGACAGATATAACTCAGTGCTCCTCCCTATAGACAGATATAACTCAGTGCTCCTCCCTATAGGCAGATATAACTCAGTGCTCCTCCCTATAGACAGATATAACTCAGGGCTCCTCCTTATAGGCAGATATAACTCAGTGCTCCTCCCTATAGACAGATATAACTCAGGGCTCCTCCCTATAGACAGATATAACTCAGTGCTCCTCCCTATAGACAGATATAACTCAGTGCTCCTCCCTATAGCCAGATATAACTCAGGGCTCCTCCCTATAGGCAGATATAACTCAGGGCTCCTCCCTATAGACAGATATAACTCAGGGCTCCTGCCTATAGGCAGATATAACTCAGGGCTCCTCCCTATAGGCAGATATAACTCAGGGCTCCTCCCTATAGGCAGATATAACTCAGGGCTCCTCCCTATAGGCAGATATAACTCAGGGCTCCTGCCTATAGACAGATATAACTCAGTGCTCCTCCCTATAGGCAGATATAACTCAGGGCTCCTGCCTATAGACAGATATAACTCAGTGCTCCTCCCTATAGACAGATATAACTCAGTGCTCCTCCCTATAGACAGATATAACTCAGTGCTCCTCCCTATAGACAGATATAACTCAGGGCTCCTCCCTATAGCCAGATATAACTCAGGGCTCCTGCCTATAGCCAGATATAACTCAGGGCTCCTCCCTATAGCCAGATATAACTCAGTGCTCCTCCCTATAGACAGATATAACTCAGTGCTCCTCCCTATAGACAGATATAACTCAGGGCTCCTCCCTATAGACAGATATAACTCAGGGCTCCTCCCTATAGACAGATATAACTCAGGGCTCCTGCCTATAGACAGATATAACTCAGTGCTCCTCCCTATAGACAGATATAACTCAGTGCTCCTCCCTATAGACAGATATAACTCAGGGCTCCTCCCTATAGACAGATATAACTCAGGGCTCCTCCCTATAGACAGATATAACTCAGGGCTCCTCCCTATAGACAGATATAACTCAGGGCTCCTGCCTATAGGCAGATATAACTCAGTGCTCCTCCCTATAGACAGATATAACTCAGGGCTCCTCCCTATAGACAGATATAACTCAGGGCTCCTGCCTATAGGCAGATATAACTCAGGGCTCCTCCCTATAGGCAGATATAACTCAGGGCTCCTGCCTATAGCCATCATTCCACCTTCTGAAAGACAGACGCTCAGTGTTTATCATTGTTCATTCAATGTGACAACTTACCCCTTAGCAGCAGACCAGCGCACGATGGTCTCCTTGTCCTTCAGCCCACCCAACAGTTGCTCTGTGAAATTACAGACAGAGAGAGAGAGTCACTACCTGAATAGCTGTGACTGAACACCATAACAGACAGAGAGAGAGTCACTACCTGAATAGCTGTGACTGAACACCATAACAGACAGAGAGAGAGTCACTACCTGAATAGCTGTGACTGAACACCATAACAGACAGAGAGAGTCACTACCTGAATAGCTGTGACTGAACACCATAACAGACAGAGAGAGTCACTACCTGAATAGCTGTGACTGAACACCATAACAGACAGAGAGAGAGTCACTACCTGAATAGCTGTGACTGAACACCATAACAGACAGAGAGAGTCACTACCTGAATAGCTGTGACTGAACACCATAACAGACAGAGAGAGAGTCACTACCTGAATAGCTGTGACTGAACACCATAACAGACAGAGAGAGAGTCACTACCTGAATAGCTGTGACTGAACACCATAACAGACAGAGAGAGAGTCACTACCTGAATAGCTGTGACTGAACACCATAACAGACAGAGAGTCACTACCTGAATAGCTGTGACTGAACACCATAACAGACAGAGAGTCACTACCTGAATAGCTGTGACTGAACACCATAACAGACAGAGAGAGAGTCACTACCTGAATAGCTGTGACTGAACACCATAACAGACAGAGAGTCACTACCTGAATAGCTGTGACTGAACACCATAACAGACAGAGAGAGTCACTACCTGAATAGCTGTGACTGAACACCATAACAGACCTGATGTGGGTCAAATTCAGTAGGGCACACCGTAACAAAGTGTTTTGTAACAGAACATGTAAATCTGTGTTGTGTTGTTATTGGTCAAGTAGTTCAGGATGTTGCACACCTTACTGAACACAAGATACAGGCCTTAAAACCAATGAGACAGTGAGAAGGATGCTGACTTCAGACATATCAAGAGAGAGAACGAGAGAGAGAGCTGAGAGAACCAGAGAGAGAGAGAGCTTAGAGAACCAGAGAGAGAGCTGAGAGAACCAGAGAGAGAGAGAGCTTAGAGAACCAGAGAGAGAGAGAGCTGAGAGAACCAGAGAGAGAGAGAGCTGAGAGAACCAAAGAGAGAGCTGAGAGAACCAGAGAGAGAGAGAGCTGAGAGAACCAAAGAGAGAGCTAAGAGAACCAGAGAGAGAGCTGAGAGAACCAAAGAGAGAGCTGAGAGAACCAAAGAGAGAGCTGAGAGAACCAAAGAGAGCTGAGAGAACCAAAGAGAGAGAGCTAAGAGAACCAGAGAGAGAGCTGAGAGAACCAAAGAGAGAGCTAAGAGAACCAGAGAGAGAGCTGAGAGAACTAAAGAGAGAGCTGAGAGAACCAAAGAGAGAGCTAAGAGAACCAGAGAGAGAGCTGAGAGAACCAGAGAGAGAGCTGAGAGAACCAGAGAGAGAGAGAGAGAGAGCTGAGAGAACCAAAGAGAGAGAGAGCTGAGAGAACCAAAGAGAGAGAGAGCTGAGAGAACCAAAGAGAGAGAGAGCTGAGAGAACCAAAGAGAGAGAGAGCTGAGAGAACCAAAGAGAGAGAGAGCTGAGAGAACCAAGAACCAGAGATCTGAGAGAACCAGAGAGAGAGATCTGAGAGAACCAGAGAGAGAGAGCTGAGAGAACCAGAGAGAGAGATCTGAGAGAACCAGAGAGAGAGAGCTGAGAGAACCAGAGAGAGAGGGAGCTGAGAGAACCAGAGAGAGAGAGCTGAGAGAACCAGAGAGAGAGAGAGCTGAGAGAACCAGAGAGAGAGAGCTGAGAGAGAGAAAGAATGAGAGAGAAGAAGAGAGAGAGTAACGCTGACTGACCGATGACGTTCTCCACCTCCTCTGGGATATCATAGTCCTCCTCCTGGCTCTGGGTCTCCATGTCTGGACTAACAGCCTCGACTGTGGAGCCAGACTGGGACAGAGACAGGTTGGCTGCCAGGGAGCGACTCCCTCTCTGGTACCTGAATGACAAGCAAACATACAAGGTCTCAACACAGTGAGACCAGCTTTCCCTAACAAACGCTCAACGGCATGCGAAGGCTCTCAAATTAACATCTAGGGAGTGGGTCTTGCCTACGGAGCTGTGAGAGAGAGACGGCACCTCAGTACCTCCAGGCTCTGATCAGGCCCTACACCCAAACAAGGGCACTGCGTTCATCCACCTCTGGCCTGCTCGCCTCCCTACCACTGAGGAAGTACAGTTCCCGCTCAGCCCAGTCAAAACTGTTCGCTGCTCTGGCCCCCCAATGGTGGAACAAACTCCCTCACGACGCCAGGACAGCGGAGTCAACCTTCCGGAGACACCTGAAACCCCACCTCTTTAAGGAATACCTAGGATAGGATAAGTAATCCCTCTCACCCCCCCAAAGATTTAGATGCACTATTGTAAAGTGACTGTTCCACTGGATGTCATAAGGTGAATGCACCAATTTGTAAGTCGCTCTGGATAAGAGCGTCTGCTAAATGACTTAAATGTAATGTAATGTAAATGGGTCTCCTCCACTGGTTGAGGAAGGTCAGACCCAGTCTCTGTACCAGCTTGACTCCTACCTCAGTGTGTGTGTGTGTGTGTGTGTGTGTGTGTGTGTGTGTGTGTGTGTGTGTGTGTGTGTGTGTGTGTGTGTGTGTGTGTGTGTGTGTGTGTGTGTGTGTGTGTGTGTGTGTGTGTGTGTGTGTGTGTGTGTGTGTGTGTGTGTGTGTGTGTGTGTGTGTGTGTGTGTGTGTGTGTCTCACCTCCACTTGGCCAGTCGGGGCTTGAGGAAGGTCAGACCCAGTCTCTGTACCAGCTTGACCGCCAGCTTCCTCAGCATAGCCTGGCTGCTCTCTGCCACGTGACACTGGTCCAGACACTGCAGCACCACCGGAGCTGAGGAACACACACACACACACACACACACACACACACACACACACACACACACTAGTACCATGGTAACACTACACTGGTCCAGACACTGCAGCACCACCGGTTAAACCGGGCATATGATTTAGCCGTTCCATACACGTCTCTCGCCGACGCGGGTCAGAGATACAGTCTGAGGGCTGCCCATCTACTCAGGGCGTGTGGTTGTCACCGACTCGGGTCAGAGATGCAGTCTGAGGGCTGCCCTCATCTGGTACCGGGCGTGACAGTCACCGACGCAGGTCAGACACTGCAGTCTGAGGGCTGCCCATCTACTCGGGCGTGACAGTCACCGTACGCCAGGGTCAGAGATGCAGTCTGAGGGCTGCCCATCTACTCAGGCGTGACAGTCACCGACGTGGGTCAGAGATGCAGTCTGAGGGCTGCCCATCTACTCGGGCGTGACAGTCACCGGCCGCGGGTCAGAGATGCAGTCTGAGGGCTGCCCATCTACTCGGGCGTGACAGTCACCGACGCGGGTCAGAGATGCAGTCTGAGGGCTGCCCATCTACTCGGGGGCGTGACAGTCAGCACGACACGGGTCAGAGATGCAGTCTGAGGGCTGCCCATCTACTCGGGCGTGACAGTCACCGACGCGGGTCAGAGATGCAGTCTGAGGGCTGCCCATCTACTCGGGGCGTGACAGTCACCGACGCGGGTCAGAGATGCAGTCTGAGGGCTGCCCATCTACTCGGGGCGTGACAGTCACCGACGCGGGTCAGAGATGCAGTGTGAGGGCTGCCCATCTACTCGGGCGTGACAGTCACCGACGCGGGTCAGAGATGCAGTCTGAGGGCTGCCCATCTACTCGGGCGTGACAGTCACCGACGCGGGTCAGAGATGCAGTCTGAGGGCTGCCCATCTACTCGGGCGTGACAGTCACCGACGCGGGTCAGAGATGCAGTCTGAGGGCTGCCCATCTACTCGGGCGTGACAGTCACCGACGCGGGTCAGAGATGCAGTGTGAGGGCTGCCCATCTACTCGGGCGTGACAGTCACCGACGCGGTCAGAGATGCAGTGTGAGGGCTGCCCATCTACTCGGGCGTGACAGTCACCGACGCGGGTCAGAGATGCAGTGTGAGGGTTGCCCATCTACTCGGGGCGTGACAGTCACCGACGCGGGTCAGAGATGCAGTCTGAGGGCTGCCCATCTACTCGGGGCGTGACAGTCACCGACGCGGGTCAGAGATGCAGTGTGAGGGCTGCCCATCTACTCGGGCGTGACAGTCACCGACGCGGGTCAGAGATGCAGTGTGAGGGCTGCCCATCTACTCGGGGCGTGACAGTCACCGACGCGGGTCAGAGATGCAGTGTGAGGGCTGCCCATCTACTCGGGGCGTGACAGTCACCGACGCGGGTCAGAGATGCAGTCTGAGGGCTGCCCATCTACTCGGGGCGTGACAGTCACCGACGTGGGTCAGAGATGCAGTCTGAGGGCTGCCCATCTACTCGGGGCGTGACAGTCACCGACGTGGGTCAGAGATGCAGTCTGAGGGCTGCCCATCTACTCGGGGCGTGACAGTCACCGACGTGGGTCAGAGATGCAGTCTGAGGGCTGCCCATCTACTCGGGGCGTGACAGTCACCGACGTGGGTCAGAGATGCAGTCTGAGGGCTGCCCATCTACTCGGGGCGTGACAGTCACCAACGTGGGTCAGAGATGCAGTCTGAGGGCTGCCCATCTACTCGGGGCGTGACAGTCACCGACGCGGGTCAGAGATGCAGTGTGAGGGCTGCCCATCACCTCTTTGAACCATCACAATATTTCTAAACATTTTATCGGATCTGAAAGGCTCTTGTCATTGCACATCTCACACTACAACAGAACGCTGATCACCACCAGGAGCCAATGAGAGCTGGCCAGAGAAGCAGCCAGTCAGACGATGACGTTGCACCCAGAAGGTGTCGACTCTGGAGCAGGAGACATGACGACTACTAGTGTGGGTTTCTACTTGCCTTTAACCAAACATGTCAAATAGTCACAGCTCTGAAGTTCACAACCAATGTTATTCAATTCAAAATGTATTGGCTAGATATTTACACTCCGTGTGTAGAGTGTGTATGTCTGACTGGAACTATTTCTGAGGTTTGCTTTGAGCCACAGCTCGTTGTGATTACATTGTTAACGTAGTTACATCTTTGTTTTGGCGAGACAGCAAGCTGTGGAGAATCCTCACCACCAGGTGAAGAATCTGTGTCACATCGTTTAATGTGCTCACCACTACGTTGGTAAGACAACACACTACAGGAGAGACTGGTTTAATGTGCTCATCACTACGTTGGTAAGACAACACACTACAGGAAGGAGAATGGTTTAATGTGCTCATCACTACGTTGGTAAGACAAAACACTACACGAGAGGCTGGTTTAATGTGCTCATCACTACGTTGGTAAGACAACACACTACAGGAAGGAGACTGGTTTAATGTGCTCATCACTACGTTGGTAAGACAACACACTACAGGAAGGAGAATGGTTTAATGTGCTCACCACTACATTGGTAAGACAAAACACTACAGGAGAGGCTGGTTTAATGTGCTCATCACTATGTTGGTAAGACAACACACTACAGGAAGGAGAATGGTTTAATGTGCTCACCACTACGTTGGTAAGACAACACACTACAGGAGAGACTGGTTTAATGTGCTCACCACTACGTTGGTAAGACAACACACTACAGGAGAGACTGGTTTAATGTGCTCATCACTACGTTGGTAAGACAAAACACTACAGGAGAGACTGGTTTAATGTGCTCATCACTACGTTGGTAAGACAAAACACTACAGGAGAGACTGGTTTAATGTGCTCATCACTACGTTGGTAAGACAAAACACTACAGGAGAGACTGGTTTAATGTGCTCATCACTACGTTGGTAAGACAACACACTACAGGAGAGACTGGTTTAATGTGCTCATCACTACGTTGGTAAGACAAAACACTACAGGAGAGACTGGTTTAATGTGCTCATCACTACGTTGGTAAGACAACACACTACAGGAGAGACTGGTTTAATGTGCTCATCACTACGTTGGTAAGACAAAACACTACAGGAGAGACTGGTTTAATGTGCTCATCACTACGTTGGTAAGACAACACACTACAGGAGAGACTGGTTTAATGTGCTCATCACTACGTTGGTAAGACAACACACTACAGGAGAGACTGGTTTAATGTGCTCATCACTACGTTGGTAAGACAACACACTACAGGAGAGGCTGGTTTAATGTGCTCATCACTACGTTGGTAAGACAACACACTACAGGAGAGACTGGTTTAATGTGCTCATCACTACGTTGGTAAGACAAAACACTACAGGAGAGGCTGGTTTAATGTGCTCATCACTACATTGCCAAGACAACACACTACAGGAGAGGCTGGTTTAATGTGCTCATCACTACGTTGGTAAGACAACACACTACAGGAGAGGCTGGTTTAATGTGCTCACCACTACGTTGGTAAGACAACACACTACAGGAGAGACTGGTTTAATGTGCTCATCACTACGTTGGTAAGACAACACACTACAGGAGAGACTGGTTTAATGTGCTCATCACTACGTTGGTAAGACAACACACTACAGGAGAGACTGGTTTAATGTGCTCACCACTACGTTGGTAAGACAACACACTACAGGAGAGACTGGTTTAATGTGCTCATCACTACGTTGGTAAGACAAAACACTACAGGAGAGACTGGTTTAATGTGCTCACCACTACGTTGGTAAGACAACACACTACAGGAGAGGCTGGTTTAATGTGCTCATCACTACGTTGGTAAGACAACACACTACAGGAGAGGCTGGTTTAATGTGCTCATCACTACGTTGGTAAGACAACACACTACAGGAAGGAGACTGGTTTAATGTGCTCACCACTACGTTGGTAAGACAACACACTACAGGAGAGGCTGGTTTAATGTGCTCATCACTACGTTGGTAAGATAAAACACTACAGGAGAGACTGGTTTAATGTGCTCATCACTACGTTGGTAAGATAAAACACTACAGGAGAGACTGGTTTAATGTGCTCATCACTACGTTGGTAAGATAAAACACTACAGGAGAGACTGGTTTAATGTGCTCACCACTACGTTGGTAAGACAACACACTACAGGAGAGGCTGGTTTAATGTGCTCATCACTACGTTGGTAAGACAACACACTACAGGAGAGACTGGTTTAATGTGCTCATCACTACGTTGGTAAGACAACACACTACAGGAGAGACTGGTTTAATGTGCTCATCACTACGTTGGTAAGACAAAACACTACAGGAGAGACTGGTTTAATGTGCTCATCACTACGTTGGTAAGACAACACACGACAGGAGAGGCTGGTTTAATGTGCTCACCACTACGTTGGTAAGACAACACACTACAGGAGAGACTGGTTTAATGTGCTCACCACTACGTTGGTAAGACAACACACTACAGGAGAGACTGGTTTAATGTGCTCATCACTACGTTGGTAAGACAACACACTACAGGAGAGACTGGTTTAATGTGCTCATCACTACGTTGGTAAGACAAAACACTACAGGAGAGACTGGTTTAATGTGCTCACCACTACGTTGGTAAGACAACACACTACAGGAGAGACTGGTTTAATGTGCTCATCACTATGTTGGTAAGACAACACACTACAGGAGAGACTGGTTTAATGTGCTCATCACTACGTTGGTAAGACAAAACACTACAGGAGAGACTGGTTTAATGTGCTCATCACTACGTTGGTAAGACAACACACGACAGGAGAGGCTGGTTTAATGTGCTCACCACTACGTTGGTAAGACAACACACTACAGGAGAGACTGGTTTAATGTGCTCACCACTACGTTGGTAAGACAACACACTACAGGAGAGACTGGTTTAATGTGCTCATCACTACGTTGGTAAGACAACACACTACAGGAGAGACTGGTTTAATGTGCTCATCACTACGTTGGTAAGACAAAACACTACAGGAGAGACTGGTTTAATGTGCTCATCACTACGTTGGTAAGACAACACACTACAGGAGAGACTGGTTTAATGTGCTCATCACTACGTTGGTAAGACAAAACACTACAGGAGAGACTGGTTTAATGTGCTCACCACTACGTTGGTAAGACAACACACTACAGGAGAGACTGGTTTAATGTGCTCATCACTACGTTGGTAAGACAACACACTACAGGAGAGGCTGGTTTAATGTGCTCATCACTACGTTGGTAAGACAACACACTACAGGAGAGACTGGTTTAATGTGCTCATCACTACGTTGGTAAGACAACACACTACAGGAAGGAGACTGGTTTAATGTGCTCACCACTACATTGGTAAGACAAAACACTACAGGAGAGGCTGGTTTAATGTGCTCATCACTATGTTGGTAAGACAACACACTACAGGAAGGAGACTGGTTTAATGTGCTCACCACTACGTTGGTAAGACAACACACTACAGGAGAGACTGGTTTAATGTGCTCATCACTACGTTGGTAAGACAAAACACTACAGGAGAGACTGGTTTAATGTGCTCACCACTACGTTGGTAAGACAACACACTACAGGAGAGACTGGTTTAATGTGCTCATCACTACGTTGGTAAGACAACACACTACAGGAGAGGCTGGTTTAATGTGCTCATCACTACGTTGGTAAGACAACACACTACAGGAGAGACTGGTTTAATGTGCTCATCACTACGTTGGTAAGACAACACACTACAGGAAGGAGACTGGTTTAATGTGCTCACCACTACATTGGTAAGACAAAACACTACAGGAGAGGCTGGTTTAATGTGCTCATCACTATGTTGGTAAGACAACACACTACAGGAAGGAGACTGGTTTAATGTGCTCACCACTACGTTGGTAAGACAACACACTACAGGAGAGACTGGTTTAATGTGCTCATCACTACGTTGGTAAGACAAAACACTACAGGAGAGACTGGTTTAATGTGCTCATCACTACGTTGGTAAGACAAAACACTACAGGAGAGACTGGTTTAATGTGCTCATCACTACGTTGGTAAGACAAAACACTACAGGAGAGACTGGTTTAATGTGCTCATCACTACGTTGGTAAGACAACACACTACAGGAGAGACTGGTTTAATGTGCTCATTACTACGTTGGTAAGACAAAACACTACAGGAGAGACTGGTTTAATGTGCTCATCACTACGTTGGTAAGACAACACACTACAGGAGAGACTGGTTTAATGTGCTCATCACTACGTTGGTAAGACAAAACACTACAGGAGAGGCTGGTTTAATGTGCTCATCACTACATTGCCAAGACAACACACTACAGGAGAGGCTGGTTTAATGTGCTCATCACTACGTTGGTAAGACAAAACACTACAGGAGAGGCTGGTTTAATGTGCTCACCACTACGTTGGTAAGACAACACACTACAGGAGAGACTGGTTTAATGTGCTCATCACTACGTTGGTAAGACAACACACTACAGGAGAGACTGGTTTAATGTGCTCATCACTACGTTGGTAAGACAACACACTACAGGAGAGACTGGTTTAATGTGCTCACCACTACGTTGGTAAGACAACACACTACAGGAGAGACTGGTTTAATGTGCTCATCACTACGTTGGTAAGACAAAACACTACAGGAGAGACTGGTTTAATGTGCTCACCACTACGTTGGTAAGACAACACACTACAGGAGAGGCTGGTTTAATGTGCTCATCACTACGTTGGTAAGACAACACACTACAGGAGAGACTGGTTTAATGTGCTCATCACTACGTTGGTAAGACAACACACTACAGGAGAGGCTGGTTTAATGTGCTCATCACTACGTTGGTAAGACAACACACTACAGGAAGGAGACTGGTTTAATGTGCTCACCACTACGTTGGTAAGACAACACACTACAGGAGAGGCTGGTTTAATGTGCTCATCACTACGTTGGTAAGATAAAACACTACAGGAGAGACTGGTTTAATGTGCTCATCACTACGTTGGTAAGATAAAACACTACAGGAGAGACTGGTTTAATGTGCTCACCACTACGTTGGTAAGACAACACACTACAGGAGAGGCTGGTTTAATGTGCTCATCACTACGTTGGTAAGACAACACACTACAGGAGAGACTGGTTTAATGTGCTCATCACTACGTTGGTAAGACAACACACTACAGGAGAGACTGGTTTAATGTGCTCATCACTACGTTGGTAAGACAAAACACTACAGGAGAGACTGGTTTAATGTGCTCATCACTACGTTGGTAAGACAACACACGACAGGAGAGGCTGGTTTAATGTGCTCACCACTACGTTGGTAAGACAACACACTACAGGAGAGACTGGTTTAATGTGCTCACCACTACGTTGGTAAGACAACACACTACAGGAGAGACTGGTTTAATGTGCTCATCACTACGTTGGTAAGACAACACACTACAGGAGAGACTGGTTTAATGTGCTCATCACTACGTTGGTAAGACAAAACACTACAGGAGAGACTGGTTTAATGTGCTCACCACTACGTTGGTAAGACAACACACTACAGGAGAGACTGGTTTAATGTGCTCATCACTACGTTGGTAAGACAACACACTACAGGAGAGGCTGGTTTAATGTGCTCATCACTACGTTGGTAAGACAACACACTACAGGAGAGACTGGTTTAATGTGCTCATCACTACGTTGGTAAGACAAAACACTACAGGAGAGACTGGTTTAATGTGCTCACCACTACGTTGGTAAGACAACACACTACAGGAGAGACTGGTTTAATGTGCTCATCACTACGTTGGTAAGACAACACACTACAGGAGAGGCTGGTTTAATGTGCTCATCACTACGTTGGTAAGACAACACACTACAGGAGAGACTGGTTTAATGTGCTCACCACTACGTTGGTAAGATAAAACACTACAGGAGAGACTGGTTTAATGTGCTCATCACTACGTTGGTAAGATAAAACACTACAGGAGAGACTGGTTTAATGTGCTCACCACTACGTTGGTAAGACAACACACTACAGGAGAGGCTGGTTTAATGTGCTCATCACTACGTTGGTAAGACAACACACTACAGGAGAGACTGGTTTAATGTGCTCATCACTACGTTGGTAAGACAACACACTACAGGAGAGACTGGTTTAATGTGCTCACCACTACGTTGGTAAGATAAAACACTACAGGAGAGACTGGTTTAATGTGCTCATCACTACGTTGGTAAGATAAAACACTACAGGAGAGACTGGTTTAATGTGCTCACCACTACGTTGGTAAGACAAAACACTACAGGAGAGACTGGTTTAATGTGCTCATCACTACGTTGGTAAGACAACACACTACAGGAGAGGCTGGTTTAATGTGCTCATCACTACATTGGTAAGACAACACACTACAGGAGAGGCTGGTTTAATGTGAGAGGCTCAGTGATGTCAGGGGTGTAGTTTACACCGAGCGTTAGTATCACACACCATCACCTACAGCCAGTATCATGGTCACAGCAGTCAACATTAGAAGATCACCTACATTTAATTTATTTATTTAGTAGATGCTCTTATCACAATGGATAAAGGAGGTAAGACAACTACTTATCACAATGGATAAAGGAGGTAAGACAACTACTTATCACAATGGATAAAGGAGGTAAGACAACTACTTATCACAATGGATGAAGGAGGTAAGACAACTACTTATCACAATGGATAAAGGAGGTAAGACAACTACTTATCACAATGGATGAAGGAGGTAAGACAACTACTTATCACAATGGATAAAGGAGGTAGGACAACTACTTATCACAGTGGATAAAGTAAATTTGCTGATTAAAAAGCAACTATTGAAGGACATTCTTACCGTACTGGAGAAAGTCATCTCTCTTGCCATGCTTGAATAGCTGGGCCTAGAAGACAGACGGGAGACAGGAGAGAGAGGAGAGACAGGAGAGAGAGGAGAGACAGGAGATAGAGGTGAGACAGGAGAGAGACACAGTAGAGAGACAGGAGAGAGAGGAGAGAGACACAGTAGAGAGACAGGAGAGAGACCGGAGAGAGACACAGTAGAGATACAGGAGAGAGAGGAGGAGACAGGAGAGAGACACAGTAGAGAGACCGGTGAGAGACACAGTAGAGATACAGGAGAGAGAGGAGGAGACAGGAGAGAGACACAGTAGAGAGACAGGAGAGAGAGGAGACACAGTAGAGAGACCGGTGAGAGACACAGTAGAGATACAGGAGAGAGAGGAGGAGAGAGGAGAGAGACACAGTAGAGAGACAGGAGAGAGAGGAGAGAGACACAGTAGAGAGACAGGAGAGAGAGGAGACACAGGAAAGAGAGGAGGAGACAGTAGAGATGAGAGAGAGATAGGAGAGACAGGAGAGAGAGGAGAGAGACAGGAGAGAGACCGGAGAGAGACACAGTAGAGATACAGGAGAGAGAGAAGGAGACAGGAGAGAGACACAGTAGAGAGACAGGAGAGAGAGGAGACACAGTAGAGAGACCGGTGAGAGACACAGTAGAGATACAGGAGAGAGAGGAGGAGAGAGGAGAGAGACACAGTAGAGAGACAGGAGAGAGAGGAGAGAGACACAGTAGAGAGACAGGAGAGAGAGGAGACACAGGAAAGAGAGGAGGAGACAGTAGAGATGAGAGAGAGATAGGAGAGACAGGAGAGAGAGGAGAGAGACACAGTAGAGAGACAGGAGAGAGAGGAGAGACAGTAGAGATGAGAGAGAGATAGGAGATACAGGAGAGAGAGGAGAGAGACACAGTAGAGAGACAGGAGAGAGAGGAGACACAGGAAAGAGAGGAGGAGACAGTAGAGATGAGAGAGAGATAGGAGAGACAGGAGAGAGAGGAGAGAGACACAGTAGAGAGACAGGAGAGAGAGGAGAGACAGTAGAGATGAGAGAGAGATAGGAGATACAGGAGAGAGAGGAGAGACAGTAGAGATGAGAGAGAGACAGGAGAGAGAGGAGAGACAGTAGAGATGAGAGAGAGATAGGAGATACAGGAGAGAGAGGAGAGACAGTAGAGATGAGAGAGAGACATTTTCATTTTAAATTGTGAAATTCTAATGGATGTAGTCTGGGATTACATCACCACTAACCTCAACCTTCTGGATGTAGTCTGGGATTACATCACCACTAACCTCAACCTTCTGGATGTAGTCTGGGATTACATCACCACTAACCTCAACCTTCTGGATGTAGTCTGGGATTAAATCACCACTAACCTCAACCTTCTGGATGTAGTCTGGGATTAAATCACCACTAACCTCAACCTTCTGGATGTAGTCTGGGATTAAATCACCACTAACCTCAACCTTCTGGATGTAGTCTGGGATTAAATCACCACTAACCTCAACCTTCTGGATGTAGTCTGGGATTAAATCACCACTAACCTCAACCTTCTGGATGTAGTCTGGGATTACATCACCACTAACCTCAACCTTCTGGATGTAGTCTGGGATTACATCACCACTAACCTCAACCTTCTGGATGTAGTCTGGGATTAAATCACCACTAACCTCAACCTTCTGGGTGTAGTCTGTGATTACATCACCACTAACCTCAACCTTCTGGATGTAGTCTGGGATTAAATCACCACTAACCTCAACCTTCTGGATGTAGTCTGGGATTACATCACCACTAACCTCAACCTTCTGGATGTAGTCTGGGATTACATCACCACTAGCCTCAACCTTCTGGATGTCATTACATGTTGCAGTGAGGACTGCCGTTTGATAAAGGTTCATTTTAACTACTCTTCTAAAGCCATTTCTCTCAGTCTCTTTAATCACTCCCCATTCCTCTCAGTCTCTTTAATCACTCCCCACTCTCTCAGTCTCTTTAATCACTCCCCATTCCTCTCAGTCTCTTTAATCACTCCCCATTCCTCTCAGTCTCTTTAATCACTCCCCATTCCTCTCAGTCTCTTTAATCACTCCCCATTCCTCTCAGTCTCTTTAATCACTCCCCATTCCTCTCAGTCTCTTTAATCACTCCCCATTTCTCTCAGTCTCTTTTCTCACCCCCCATTTCTCACTCCACATTCTCTCAGTCTCTTTAATCACTCCCCATTCTCTCAGTCTCTTTTCTCACTCCACATTCTCTCAGTCTCTTTAATCACTCCCCACTCTCTCAGTCTCTTTTCTCACTCCCCACTTCTCTCAGTCTCTTTTCTCACTCCCCACTTCTCTCAGTCTCTTTAATCACTCCCCATTCCTCTCAGTCTCTTTAATCACTCCCCATTCCTCTCAGTCTCTTTAATCACTCCCCATTCCTCTCAGTCTCTTTAATCACTCCCCATTTCTCTCAGCCTCTTTTCTCACCCCCCATTTCTCACTCTTTTCTCAGTCTCTTTAATCACTCCCCACTCTTTTCTCAGTCTCTTTAATCACTCCCCACTCTCTCAGTCTCTTTAATCACTCCCCACTCTCTGTCTCTTTAATCACTCCCCACTCTCGCAGTCTCTTTAATCACTCCCCACTCTCTCAGTCTCTTTAATCACTCCCCACTCTCTCAGTCTCTTTAATCACTCCCCACTCTCTCAGTCTCTTTAATCACTCCCCACTCTCTCAGTCTCTTTAATCACTCCCCACTCTCTCAGTCTCTTTAATCACTCCCCACTCTCTCAGTCTCTTTAATCACTCCCCACTCTCTCAGTCTCTTTAATCACTCCCCACTCTCTCAGTCTCTTTAATCACTCCCCACTCTCTCAGTCTCTTTAATCACTCCCCACTCTCTCAGTCTCTTTAATCACTCCCCATTCTCTCAGTCTCTTTAATCACTCCCCACTCTCTCAGTCTCTTTAATCACTCCCCACTCTCTCAGTCTCTTTAATCACTCCCCACTCTCTCAGTCTCTTTAATCACTCCCCACTCTCTCAGTCTCTTTAATCACTCCCCACTCTCTCAGTCTCTTTAATCACTCCCACTCTCTCAGTCTCTTTAATCACTCCCCACTCTCTCAGTCTCTTTAATCACTCCCCACTCTCTCAGTCTCTTTAATCACTCCCCACTCTCTCAGTCTCTTTAATCACTCCCCACTCTCTCAGTCTCTTTAATCACTCCCCACTCTCTCAGTCTCTTTAATCACTCCCCACTCTCTCAGTCTCTTTAATCACTCCCACTCTCTCAGTCTCTTTAATCACTCCCCACTCTCTCAGTCTCTTTAATCACTCCCCACTCTCTCAGTCTCTTTAATCACTCCCCACTCTCTCAGTCTCTTTAATCACTCCCCACTCTCTCAGTCTCTTTAATCACTCCCCACTCTCTCAGTCTCTTTAATCACTCCCCACTCTCTCAGTCTCTTTAATCACTCCCCATTCTCTCAGTCTCTTTAATCACTCCCCACTCTCTCAGTCTCTTTAATCACTCCCCATTTCTCAGTCTCTTTAATCACTCCCCACTCTCTCAGTCTCTTTAATCACTCCCCATTCTCTCAGTCTCTTTAATCACTCCCCACTCTCTCAGTCTCTTTAATCACTCCCCATTTCTCAGCGGCTCTTTAAAGTTTTTGCTGCATTGGCCAAATTCAAAACGCAACTGTGCAAAACAACGATCTTACTAGAGCCCGTTGAAGCCCCTCGGGGCCGTCAGAACACACAGAGCCAGTTTTAAACGCTCTGAGCGCCACATAGAGAGAGAGAGAGACAAGCCGGTTTCTCCTCCCAGTCATATTACAGAGCACAGAGAGAAGGAGAGACTGTTCCGTAAACACGTAACGCCAGTTTCAACGCCAATAATATTCCTTTGATACACTGCTCGCTTGAGGGTTGCATTAAATTAGCTACTTAGACTGACACAACACAAGAGTTGACCTGAAAAAAAATATACTGAAATACACTGTTATATCAAGGTGGTTGGTGAAACCACGACTATAGGACATAAAGACAAAGTGGAAGACAGTGAGGGACTGGGGATTAGTGTGGGCAGCAAGGCCATAGCACCTCTATTGGTAAAGTAATGACTACCAGCAGTATATCTATATACTACTACACTGGTAAAGTAATGACTACCAGCAGTATATCTATATACTACTACACTGGTAAAGTAATGACTTCCAGCAGTATATCTATATACTACTACTACACTGGTAAAGTAATGACTACCAGCAGTATATCTATATACTACTACTACACTGGTAAAGTAATGACTACCAGCAGTATATCTATATACTACTACTACTACACTGGTAAAGTAATGACTACCAGCAGTATATCTATATACTACTACTACTACACTGGTAAAGTAATGACTACCAGCAGTATATCTATATACTACTACTACTACACTGGTAAAGTAATGACTACCAGCAGTATATCTATATACTACTACTACACTGGTAAAGTAATGACTACCAGCAGTATATCTATATACTACTACTACACTGGTAAAGTAATGACTACCAGCAGTATAGCTATATACTACTACTACACTGGTAAAGTAATGACTACCAGAAGTATATCTATATACTACTACACTGGTAAAGTAATGACTACCAGCAGTATATCTATACACTACTACACTGATCCCAGATCTGTTTGGGCTGTATAGCCAACCCCTGGAGATCTGGGATACCAGTTCCTAAAACAGGTCTGTGACCAGGCTAGCTAATTACCACCAGAGGCGTGTCTTCACGTTCCCTCCCTCAGTCGTAAAACACTGACAACAGGTGCAGCAGTAAACACCTGCCAACCTGCCAAACCCACAGAGGCTCTGATCTCCCACAAACATGGCAGCCGTACATGTAGGCTCTTGTAAACTAGGCCTGGTCACTGCAACACACACACACACACACACACACACACACACACACACACACACACACACACACACACACACACACACACACACACACACACACACACACACACACACACACACACACACACACACACACACACACACACACACACACGAGGACAGACAAACTGTGTGTCATACCAGAGACTGCAGGGCCCCGTCCAGGATTACAGTACCTCCCATGGTCTGGTCACTGGCCTGAGAGATGGTGGTCAGACTCCAGTCCAGGAAGTCTCCTAGTCGCTTCAGCTTCAC
This sequence comes from Oncorhynchus gorbuscha, assembly GCF_021184085.1. Classification (NCBI taxonomy): domain Eukaryota; kingdom Metazoa; phylum Chordata; class Actinopteri; order Salmoniformes; family Salmonidae; genus Oncorhynchus; species Oncorhynchus gorbuscha. The sequence goes on from NW_025746688.1 coordinate 90,576, forward strand.
ATCAGGACGTGTTACAAACCTGCACAGACAGACAGTTAGATGACAACAGGCTAGGACCCCTCAGTAAACTGTAAACAGAGACAGTTAGATGACAACAGGCTAGGACCACTCAGTAAACTGTAAACACAGACAGTTAGATGACAACAGGCTAGGACCCCTCAGTAAACTGTAAACAGAGACAGTTAGATGACAACAGGCTAGGACCCCTCAGTAAACTGTAAACAGAGACAGTTAGATGACAACAGGCTAGGACCCCTCAGTAAACTGTAAACAGAGACAGTTAGATGACAACAGGCTAGGACCCCTCAGTAAACTGTAAACACAGTTAGATGACAACAGGCTAGGACCCCTCAGTAAACTGTAAACACAGTTAGATGACAACAGGCTAGGACCCCTCAGTAAACTGTAAACACAGACAGTTAGATGACAACAGGCTAGGACCCCTCAGTAAACTGTAAACACAGACAGATGACAACACACTAAGACCACTCAGTAAGCTCTGTGTGTGTGTGTGTGGTGCCTCGGTATGAACCTATTCATCTTCAAGTACAAGAACGCCCTCTTCTGGGTAAAACATGAAACGCATCACAAATGTTGTTGCCTTTAAAAAAAAAATAAAGTTGAATACTTACTTTGATACCAACACAGATGCAGCATCCCTGGACTTATCAGTGACCATCAGGTAAGACTGGAAACAACAACAGACCAGGGGTTAGTTACACACTTAATACATCATACAGGGTCTGGACATAACAACAGACCAGGGGTTAGTTACACACTCAATACATCATACAGGGTCTGGACATAACAGACCAGGGGTTAGTTACACACTCAATACATCATACAGGGTCTGGACATAACAACAGACCAGGGGTTAGTTACACACTCAATACATCATACAGGGTCTGGACATAACAACAGACCAGGGGTTAGTTACACACTCAATACATCATACAGGGTCTGGACATAACAGACCAGGGGTTAGTTAAACACTCAATACATCATACAGGGTCTGGTTACACACTCAATACATCATACAGGGACTGGAAACAACAGACCAGGGGTTAGTTACACACTCAATACATCATACAGGGACTGGAAACAACAGACCAGGGGTTAGTTACACACTCAATACATCATACAGGGACTGGACATAACAGACCAGGGGTTAGTTACACACTCAATACATCATACAGGGACTGGACATAACAACAGACCAGGGGTTAGTTACACACTCAATACATCATACAGGGACTGGACATAACAACAGACCAGGGGTTAGTTACACACTCAATACATCATACAGGGACTGGACATAACAGACCAGGGGTTAGTTACACACTCAATACATCATACAGGGACTGGAAACAACAGACCAGGGGTTAGTTACACACTCAATACATCATACAGGGTCTGGACATAACAGACCAGGGGTTAGTTACACACTCAATACATCATACAGGGACTGGACATAACAGACCAGGGGATAGTTACACACTCAATACATCATACAGGGTCTGGACATAACAGACCAGGGGTTAGTTACACACTCAATACATCATACAGGGACTGGACATAACAGACCAGGGGTTAGTTACACACTCAATACAGGGACTGGATCTGGAAGGACACCACAGAACACTGACCAAGGCAGGAGAGTCTGGAATTAGTTACCTTGGCGACAGCCAGGATGCGGTCCATGATTGGCTCTCTTGTCTGGCTGGGGTCAGAGTTCAGGTGACCGTCAAGACGGGAGAGGTCAAAGGGTATCAGACAGGTCATGGACAGCCACAGCAGCAACATGTAGCGGGTCTCCCAGGTCTAACACAAGGGGCAGAAAGAGAGGGTTAGGGTTAGAGGTCAAAGGGTATCAGACAGGTCATAGACAGCCACAGCAGCAGCATGTAGAGAGTCTCCCAGGTCTAACACAAGGGGCAGAAAGAGAGGGTTAGGGTTAGCGGTCAAAGGGTATCAGACAGGTCATGGACAGCCACAGCAGCATCATGTAGCGGGTCTCCCAGGTCTGACAGGAAGGGGCAGAAAGAGAGGGTTAGGGTTAGAGGTCAAAGGGTATCAGACAGGTCATAGACAGCCACAGCAGGAGCATGTAGAGAGTCTCCCAGGTCTGACAGGAAGGGGCAGAAAGAGAGGGTTAGGGTTAGAGGTCAAAGGGTATCAGACAGGTCTGACAGGAAGGGGCAGAAAGAGAGGGTTAGGGTTAGAGGTCAAAGGGTATCAGACAGGAAGGAGAGAAGGATTTGAATTAAATGTATTGAATTGTGAGAGTAGGCAACAACACATCTGCCACACTGACCCTCAACACAGGGGCCCCCAGGGGTGCATACTTCTATACCTCCTGTACTCCTTGTTCACCCACGACTGCACGGCCACGCACGGCCACGCACGGCCACGCACGGCCACGCACGGCCACGCACGGCCACGCACGGC